>NC_037676.1:86146093-86446093 GCF_003255815.1 Theropithecus gelada
GTAGAGATGGGGTTTCACCGTGTTAGCCAGGATGGTCTCGATCTCCTGACCTCGTGATCCACCCGTCTAGGCCTCCCAAGGTGCTGGGATTACAGGCTTGAGCCACTGCGCCCGGCCCATCTTGATTCTTAAATAGGCTACCGTGGAACACAAGTTGAGATGTGTTACATGGCTAGCTTAATGATGGTTAAAATTAGGACACAGGCTTCTTTCTTCCATGTTTATGTTTTTTCCATCACACCTCCTTATGTCTCTACATGCTGCCATCAAGAGAATCCATTTGTACCTATCCAACTGAACTTGCCAATATTCTAAACTCCTCACCTCTTTCCAGCACTTCTTGTCTTGTTATTACCTTTCACATTCCATTTGTTCTTTAAATTTTCAAAAGCTAGTTTTGGGGAAGAAATTCTAGATATGATATCTTGAGCAACAATCAGATTTTTTTTCCCAACTCCCTCTGTGTCATACTATTTCACACAAGTAAGAAGAATGCGTGTCTTGAATCCAACGACTGTTTTGTTTCTTGGAAATCTTGGAAGATACGCAGACTTAGATGTGCCCCTTCACTCTACCAAGGAAGACCAAGAATTAGACAAAAGCAACAATCACTGTTGTCTCTTCTTTAGTGTTCCAATAGTATCAGTTTCCCTTTGGCTTCCTATGTCCATCCAGTTGTAATCCCTGCACTTCACATCAAGGGAAGAGTGGGATTGCTAACACTTTTTAAGCTGCTCAGAAATTCTGCAGTATGTGGACTAAATCCAAGAAGTTGTTCTATTTAATAATACTGTTTACTTCAAGGTGTTTCTTTGAAAATCTCCTAGGAATCCCTTTGCAGACTGTTATTTTAATGTTATTTATTTAAGAACATAATCAAATTTCTTGGAGAGGTATTTAGAGAATATGCAGTTAGGTGAGCATGGTGCAATGAAAACCTCATAGATGTCTCCAGACAACTAAGTTAGCTTCCCTTGTCAGTTGTAAAGTGATATTGTTTTGTGGTAGTGAGACTAGTAAGAGCCATTAAGGCTAAGGGCTTTAATCACAGATTGGATTTAAAAAATCCTTGTAGTGAGAATGATTTTGTATTTTAAAAAAAGCCTACCCCCACTGTAAAAACACTGATAACATGTATTGAAAACTAGCAGAATGTATCCAAATTATTTAGAAGTTAAACATTTATCCAATTTGGAAAAAGTTTTTTTAACTACCAAATTTAACATTAGGCTATGGCATTTTAATCTAACCAAATCCAAACTAGCATGGAAGATTACTTATTGGATAACATAAAGTATTAATTAAAGAAAATATTAGATACATTTTTTAAAAGTAAAGAAAAGTAAGAGGTCTAAAGTCCTTTAAATTCAATATTTTGGACACTTTCAATGAATTATGCATCAACTAGAAAAAACTGATTTCCAACATCTGAAATGATTCCACTAAAAGAATCAAGAAAATGAACATAAACTCAAATCCATAGCAAAGTAAAGGGATATTTAAAATGTTCACAGACAGTTCTGTGCCTGAACCACTTACATATGCCTCTCAGGAGTTATCAAAGGGTAAATCTTAAGACAAGAGAAGAACTAAATAGTCATCTACACAGAACTAAAGTTATGTAAAAGAATGTAATAAATTAATAACGAATCTATTATGCACAGCAAATTCACTGGGATATGCAAGATTTTATAAATGATAGTTAATATTTATTCTATGTGTGAGCTTTATCTCATTTAGTCACTTAAAATATGGGGTAGAAATGGCAAAAAGGTGCATAAAAATGCTCAATATCACTAATTGTCAGGGAAACGCAAATCAAAGCCACAGTGAAATAACACATTTTTCCACCTAGAATGGCTACTCTCGGAAAGACAAAAGAATACTTGTTGACTAGGATGTGGAGGAAGGGGAACACTTACGCATTGTAGACAGGAATGTGAATTAGTACAGCCATTATGAAAACCAGTATAGAGATTCCCCAAAATTATATATATATATGATCCAGCAATCCCCCTACTGGGTATATATCCAAAACAATGAAATTGGTGTGTCAAAATATATCTGCACTCCCGTATTTATTGCAACACTAGTCACAATAGCCAGATACAGAATCAACCAAAGTGCTCAATAGATGGATAGACAAAGGAAATGTGGTGAATATATACATTGGATTACTATTCAGCCCTAAATTTTTTTTAAATCCTATCACTTGCAATAATATGGATGAAACTGGAAGACATTAAGTAAAATAGGGAGGGTAGACATAGAAAGACAAATATCATATAACCTCATTCCTTGTGGAATTTTTTTTTAATGTGATCTAATCAAAGTGGAGAGTAGAACAGTGGTTACCCGAAACTGGGGTGAGGATGTAAAAGAGAGCATGGGGAGAGGGTGGTCAACAGTTACAAGGTTACAATTAAATAGGAATAGTTTCTAGTGTTCAATTTCACAGTAGGGTGACTATGGTTAACAGCAAGGTTTTGCATATTACAAAATACCTAGAAGAGAACTTTTTTTTTTTTTTTTGAGACGGAGACTCGGTCTGTCCCCAGGCTGGAGTGCAGTGGCGCGATCTCCACGCACTGCAAGCTCCGCCTCCCGGGTTCACGCCATTCTCCTGCCTCAGCCTCCTGAGTAGCTGAGACTACAGGCGCCCGCCACCTCGCCCGGCTAGTTTTTTGCATTTTTAGTAGAGACGGGGTTTCACTGTGGTCTCGATCTCCTGACCTTGTGATCCGCCCGCCTCGGCCTCCCAAAGTGCTGGGATTACAGGCGTGAGCCACCGTGCCCAGCCTAGAAGAGAACTTTTAAATGTTTTCATCACAAAAAAATGATAAATGCAGGAGGTGATAAATATATTTACCTTGATTTAATTGTTATACAACATAAATATGCATCAAAATATCCAATTGTACCCTATATGTAAAATTACAATGTATTTTAATTTTGGGGGCAGATGATATTACCAACTACATTTTAAGCAGTAGAAAAATTAAACAGCAAAATTTATAGGAGCCTTACTAGATGCTATACATACGCTAAATATTTTTTCAAATGTTAATTTATGTAAAACTTCAAAACAATCATCTGAAGTAGATATAATTATTTTCTCCATTTTCTGGATGAGACAAATTTGACACTCGGCTAATTTAAATAACTTGCTCACTTTTACACAGTGGCAAAGCTGGAAATTTATATTCTTAAAACCTAAAATACACTGCCTCTCACAACTTAATGTTTAAAGTAGTAAGTATATTTTCTAAGATTAGAATAATGGTTACAGAATACAGCCAGGATTCAAAAGCAACCTTCTGACACCAAAGCAATATTGCCTCTGTATTTCATCTCTTCCTTTTCTGTCAATGGCAATTCATAGTTGACCTCATCTTGTTTTATGACTGGCTCCTAGGTTTATATTTGTAGTCCAAACATTTCCCTTAAAATTGAGACATATATCCAACTACCTACCAAGAATAAATTGGATTCTACTTTACATTTCATAGATACCATATATGTCCACGTAGATGTACTTGGATAGTATGTCTACTATCCTAGAATAGATAGTATAGCTACTATCCTACAGTAGATAGTTCATCTCCTATCCTATACTAGGATGTACTTAGTATATATCCAAGTAAATATATATATATCTAAAAAACCTGTTTAATTTATTACTTCTAAAGGATACGTTTAAAAATAACTAATGGAAATACTAGTTGAAACTTCACCTCTTGATAGCTTTGGAATAATGTTAAAGAATTTAAACTGCTGAACATCAGTTTTTTTCATTTGTAAAATGGGACTAAAATAGTATCTATCTCATAATATTATTATTATTATGTGGTTCAAGTAGATTAATACATATAAAAACTAAAAGAGTGTATTTTAAGCCTTGAACAGAGAGCATCATAATGATAGAGAAAATTAAAACGAAGAGAGAAAGAGAGGAGACAGAAAACAAAACTTCTCTCCACAAGGAGAGAAGTAAGGGGTGTGTTGATTTGAATTAGGGGTTTCATTCCAACGAGTTCAGGCAGTTTGTTAGACAATATAACTTTTATGAACATTTGCGTTTCACAGAATGAATGTGATGACCAGAAGTGCCTTTAAGAAGTTTAATGTGGATGCCATGTAGATGCCACATAAGGAAGAATAGGAGTGAGATGGACCTAGAGTTGTGGAGTGGATGCTTAGCTCTATGGCAGATATATAGTGGAAATCATGAAAGGGAGAAAGATGGACTTGTATGATGTTTGCAGGCAGAGGGGTGGTCAATGTTTGGAACTGCAATTTATGTTATGGTGGCTGCAAGTTGGTATTGCCAGAGCCTTTCTGTCCAATACTGCATCTGTCCACTTGGAGCTAAGTCCACCTGGTAGTGCTTACTGCCTTTCTCCCCCTCCCTCAATAGCAGCCTTGCCCAGTCTTTTTATTCCCTACTACCAAACATGGAATGGGGTCAGTAAAGGATTTTTTCATTTTCCTTGAAACATTTTTTTCTCTATCAAAATAGTAACCTTGGATCTGATCTGAGGAAAGAGAAATCTGTGGAGTGAGAGGAAATTGCACAACAGGAGGCTGTCAATAAATATGTTATAGACAGCCTATGAAGAAAACACAGGCTCTAGGATCAGGAATCTCAGTTGCCTTTTCTCTCTACTTACGATAGATGCAGAGGGAGAAGTGCCAGATATAATAAATTTGCAAATACAGGTATTTCTAAATATGCTGCTGAGGTGAGGTAACTATAGCAAGTAATTCTTCAATTCTCTCCTGTGTTCTCGTGGTAGCCAGTTCAGTTTCCCTCTGAGCATCCTTAATCTTAGATCTTTTTAAGAGCTGCCTCATCCTAGCACAAATAATCAGAAGAGCAGCAGGTAAAAAGTTCATTCAGTGGGGAGTCACAGTTCTCATTCCTATCCCTTCAAACACATACCTCATTCACAACACAACTTGGCCACAGATGTGGCATGGGGACCGGAAAGAGAAAATTAAATAAATTTTTAAAAAAAGATTATAAAAGGAATAATGCCAAACAGCATGGAGTCTCTGTGAGAGGAAACGTGAGTTTAAGTGTTAGTGTGTTTTAAATGGCTTGAAGTGATAGGGGAGGGGAAGGGAAGTCTTGAGGGCAAAACGTCCTAATGTCCAGTTGCCTAAAACAGTACCCAACAGTGTGGTGAAAATTAGTGGCTAAACATTTCTAATTGCTTCCCTCTATGGCTATACCACCCTGAATGCATCTAATCTCAGCTAATTGCTTCAGTGACAACTTAGTGCCAAACTGATCTTAATGCTCTGGGCATTCTAGAAGCTTAAGGAATCAGGCACTCTGCTCATCCTGAAAAGGTTTAAACTGCAGCAGAGGGAAATAACAAAATGCCTTAAACAGGTTTCCTAAACTCACTGAAAAATAAAACACACACACACAAGTCTCGTTCCTATAAAACCTTTTACCCATCATGAGAACAGAGCACGTCAACATTTTATGACATGTCCTGCTTTCAACACCATTGATACTCTATTAATATGCTAATTAAAGATGCGGAATATGATTTGTCCTGATTTTCATCTGCCCTGATTCTGACTATTAAGAATGAGACTAGAATCTATAATATTCACACCCTATAGAAGGAGGACGGATAAATATGATTAAGAAATGGAGACATGAGATAAGTAGCAGGGTCCCAAGCTATGGTGGGGGAAAAAGGTAGGTAAGTAGGTAAGTGAAGAGAGCCAAACAGATGGCTCTCCACCTTCATCCCAGCCAAATTCTGCCATCTTTTATGTCCTTTGTGTGCATATTCCTTCTTGTAATATCCTTATTATTTCCCATGTTTGCTTTTCTCTCTGATTTTTTGTCAAAGATCCCATACCACTTGGTACTTCTATGACATTGTGCTAAGATTGGAAGATACTGATACAGAAGATATGTAAACCATAGCCTTGGATCTACTAAATCACTATCATAAGATTATTAATGATAATGACAGTAATTAATATCTGCTGAGGACTCACTATGTACTACATAGTAGGACTAATCACTTTACATACATTACAGTACTTAATGTAAAAAGGTGTATATATACATTTGTATATAATATATAATCACATATAAATTATGAAGATGAGGTATAATTATATAATTATATGTAACTATATAATTATATGTAATATATAATATATAATTTACATATAAATACATATATAACATATTAATAAACTTATATGTATAAACTAAGAACTATTATTGTTATTATCTCCATTATGAAAGAAACTTTTAATGATAGTTCTGTGGTGTGAATAACTGGTGAAACCAACATTTAAAACTGAACAATTGGACTTCATGTTTTAAACACTTTGAAATTCTGCTTGTTCGAGTGAATATAATCTCTACTTTGCCTTAATATGAGGCCATTAAAGTTTTTACAAATCATGTTGGTAATAAGGGTAGAATAGGGTAGAATATGCAAACATAAATGCCAACATTTTTATCCCCATACCAGCCCTCTGTCCTCCCCAAAAATGGTGACTAATGGTAATAGCAGTAGTATTTGGTATTTTAATATTTTATATTACTTAATTTTCTCCTTACAGCAACTCTATGAATTAAGCAATATTATCAAAATTATCCTGACAAAGAAACTAAGTATTCAGTATAAGATATTAAAAGCATTTTAGAAAACAATGATATTACTTCAAGAAGTACTCATGAGCTTCTCTCTTGAATTACTTTCTCCAGTCATGATAACTTTTATCAAGGTATTTCAGTGGATTATAATTGATATGTTATTCCAACAATCATAGAAACAAATATCAGCCCTTAGTATCAGGGAAGTTCTATGACTTCACTGATTACAATTTGAAAAATATGAGATTGCAATCTCTAATAACTCTCCTGTTATTTTACTATCTACATTCTATTTCAGTTCATATTTTAATCATCTGCATTCTAAAGTTTACCTTTTGATAACATTGTAACTTGATGGATGTAACAAGAAAATAAAATATATTGTGTTAGAAACCAAAATGAAATCCTCTAATGCCATCCTACCTACCACTGGGTCTATAGCGGACAGCTTTTAAGATTGCCCCCAGATTTCCCTGTCTCCTGGTATTCATGTCCTGCTTAATCCTCTAGCACTCCTAAACAATAAAGTAATGGGATGTCACTTACATGATTGGATCGTATAATATAATGACCTTCGTCTTACTAGCAAACTCTCTTACTTGCTGTCATTAATGAAGTAAGCCTACATGTTAGTGAGGCCTCCATGAAAAGAATCTGAGGACAGCCTCCAGCCTACGTCTGCTATAAACTGAAATCCTCATTCCAAGAAAAATAAGGAACTTCCCTTAAATGGCCCTTAAGGAACTGCTGTTTTGTCAGTAACCACCCACGTGAGCTTGGCAGTGAGTCTTCCTCAGCTTAGATTTCAGACAAGACCTCAACTTTGCCCAACCTTTAATTTCAACATCTGTGAGAAGCCATGAAGATGCAGAACCACCTAATCTATGTCTTGATGTCTAACTAGAAACTATGAGGCAAACATAGTTTGTTTCAAGCAACTAAGTTTGTGATAATTTGATATTCAACAATAGACAACCAGCACAGAGACTAAACCAAGAACATTACCATCCTGATTGTCTTCCAATTTCATTATGCCAGGGAAGTGTTAGAAGGAATTTACTTCCACAGACTGAGTTAAAAAGCATAAGCCATTGTAAGAAAGCTGTTCTAATGGAGAGACAAACCAATAATCAAAATAACTCATAACATAACTGAGAAAGACCAAGTTCTACATGCATAATAAATAACTAAACAAGTAAATAAATCAATACATTAATTTAGGAGGTACCCGTGAGGACCAAGGCCCTTGAGTCCCTGGTGGTTCACTGAAAATCATTGATGTGAGTCAGATTGACTGATATGAAAAAAGGCGTACAAGTTTATTTCACATGTAAACATGCGAAGCTTTAGAATGAAGACCCAACACCCCAGTGATGCACAGAAGCTCATATACCATCTTGAGGTTGTAGAAAGAATGTAGACTCAGAGCTTGACCCCAAATAACTTATGTTGGTAAATCAGGTATGAGTGGAAACACAGGTTATAAGATGGAGAAAGGAAGAAGCTTGCCTAGCAAAGTTGGCCTTGATATGTAAATGAAGCCTCATAGGTAGCAGATCTCAGAGAGAATAGATGGTAAATATCTCTTTTCAGACCTTTAAAGGTGTCAGATTCTCAGTAGATCTCTCCTAGATCCTGAAAAGGCCTAGAAAGAGAAGGCTTGGCTGCATTAATGGAGATTCTCTGAATGCAAATTTTCCCTGCAAAAGACAGCTTTGCAGAGCCAGCTCAGTCTGCTAGCCCTGTGGCAGCCACTTCAGAATATGTCAGAGAAATATTTGGAGGTAACATATTTTTATATCCTTCATAATTGTAGGGAAAACTATTATTTTGTAAAGATACATCATTTATTCCAAACTTTGTGATTACTACTGAAGCAGTTCCACATTTTTGAAGGCTACTGACTACAAAATTGTCTGAGGAATTTGAATACTAGCTAAGTTCTGGTTCAGTAAGACTATATAATAAATGTTTTCTTTTACAAAATTGTTCTTTAATAACTGTGGTTTATGTCACTAGTAATGCCCTCATCATCATCCATGAAGATGAACAGGTCCAAAGTTCCCTGAAACAAATTCTTGGAAAGACAAGCCAAACTCCAGGTGACCCTTCTTCAGTGGAAGGACTTGCAAGGGAACTGTCAAAATAAAATTACAATGGACAAAATTACATAGGAAAAGAAGTCTTTAGCTAAGTGCCTTGCAATAGGGTGGAGAGGCCAGAACTGAAATCTGAACTCAATTCTGCTAAAATTAAGAGTGGGAAAAGTTTTAAAGACTGAGGTAAGAAGCCATGTGCTTGCTAATTGGTTTTGCTTAAAAGAGAAGGAAACTTTCTCCTATTTTAATGGCAGAAGGCAGTTTTACAGCTTGGAGCAAGGAACCCCCCACCCTCTACAATTAGGTATCTACCCTTTCACAGAGACTGGGAGATAACGTGTTGTCTCCCTTAATTATTACATTTCAAAGAGATGACTTACAGGTCATTGAAAAAGACCTCACTGGATCATAAGACTAGCAGTGGGGGTGTGGGAGCGGCTAGAAAGATTTACATTTCAAAGAGACTAGGAAAAAGTTACATTTTCTTCTCAATTAAATCCTCTAAGGTAAGGGTGGTTAGAGGCCTAGAGTCAGGAAGAAGCCTGTCCAAATTTAGTCAAGCTGAGAGGAACACTGAAACCACTTTAGTCAGACCTCAGAAGGAAGTCACTTAAAGTTGTAAGAAACAGCTTTTCCCACTCCTTAGGGTGCCACATGCCATGAGTATTGTAGATTCCAGTACTCAACATTAGGCAATTAAGAAAGGAAGAGGCTTCTTAGGTACACTGAATTAAGAATGGAGGAGTCTGTATGTCTGTAATACATTCTAAATGACCACTTTTGAACTATAACTGGATGGCATAGGGTTGTTTAGAAATGATTAAAGGAATGTTATCAATGACTCAACAGAAATAAAAATAACCATTAGAAACTACTATGAACACCTCCATGCAAACAAACTAGAAAACCTAGAAGAGATGGATAATTTCCTGGATACATACACTCTCCCAAGACTGAACAAGGAAGAAATTAATGTCCCGAACAGACAAATAATAAGCTCTGAAATTGAATCAGTGATAAAGAACCTAACAAAAATCAAAACAAAACAAAACAAAACAAAAACCCAGGACCTGATGAATTCAGTTAAATTCTACCAGATGCACAAAGAAGAGCTGGTAATCCTTCCTACCTAAACTTTTCAAAAAAGAAAAGAGGAGGAAGGACTCCTCCCCAACTCATTATGTGATGCCAGCATCATCATGATACCAAAATCTGACAGACAAGAGAGACAGACAGACAGACACAGACACAGACACACACACACACACACACACACACACACACGCACACACCGCACACACTTCAGGCCAATATCCTTGATAAACATTGATGCAGAAATCCTCAACAAAATACTTATAAACCAAATCTAGCAGCACATAAAAAGCTAATCCTCCATAACCAAGTAGGCTTCATCCCCAGAATGCAAGGTTGGTTTGACATACACAAATCAAAAAATGTGATTTATTATATAAACAAAACTAATGACAAAAATATGACTATCTCAATAGATGTAGAAAAGGTTTTCTATAGAATTCAACACTCCACGTTAGAAACTACCAATAAACTAGGTACTGAAGGAACACACCTCAGAAAAATAAAAGCCACCTATGACAATCCCATAGCCAACCAATATACTGAATGAGCAAAAGCTGGAAGCATTCTTCTTGAAAATTGGCACAAGACAAGAATGCCCTCATTCGCCACTCTTATTCAACGTAGTATTGGAAGTCCTACCAAGAGCAACCAGGCAAGAAAAAGAAATAAAATGAGTCCAAATAAAAAGAGAGGAAATAACACTATCTCTGTTTGCAGGTGACATGATTGATTCTATATCTAGAAAACTCCATAATCTTGGCCAAAAATCTGCTTAATCTGACACACAACTTCATTAAAGTGTCAGATACAAAATTAATGTAGAAAAATTACTAGCATTCCTACACCAAGAATATCCAAGCCAAGAGCCAAATGAGAAAAGTAATCCCATTCACAATTGCCATAGAAAGAATAAAATACCTAGAAATACAGCTAACAGGGAGATGAAAGATCTCTACAATGAGAATTACAAAATACTGCTAAAAGAAATTAGAGGAGACACAAACAAATAGAAAAATATTCCTTGGTCATGCTCATGAATAGGAAGAATCAATTTCATTAAAATGTCTATACTGCCCAAAGCAATTTATAGATTCAATGCTATTCCTATCAAACTAACAACAACATTCTTTACAGAAACCAGAAAATCTATTTTAAATTCATATGAAACAAAACAAAACAAAACAAAAAAACAGCTTGAAGCAATCCTAAACAAAAAGAACAAAGCCGATGGTGTCATGTTACCTGTCTTCAAACTATACTACAAGGCTATAGTACCCAAAATGGCATGGTACTCGTACAAAAATAGGCACATAGGTCAATGGAACACAATAGAGAACCCAGAACTAAGGCTGCATACCTATGACCACCTGATCTTTGACACAAACCAGCAATGGGGAAAAGACTACCTATGCAATAAATTGTCATCCTTGGGTGGTCGTTTTTCCAGCTGGAAGCCTCTGTGGCCAGTGGCCCCTTTGCCTAAGTTTTATTTCGGCCCACTGGGTTCATTCTGCCCACTCAGCCTGGCACACTGTGCTTGGCTCATGCTACCGGGCCAGATTTCATGTATGCCAAGGACAAGCCAGGCATAGAGTGGTGAGGGGTGTGTGAGTGAATGTTGGGTCTGGCCACGAACAGGAAGGCATGCTGGCTGCTGTGGCAGGGTGGGCAACTCCAGGTGTCAGCACAGGTGCAGGTTCCATGTAAGTCTGTGGCTGGATCAGTTGCACCACAAGCAGCAGCTTCATTTGTGGGCCTGGGTCTGGTCAAGGGGAATGTGGTAGTGCCCAGAAGCTTGAAGACATCAGAAACTGCAGAGCCCCAAAGAGGGTGTCAGAGCTCTGGCTCAAGGAGCCCCTAGGTCTGCACTCCTGGAAGGGTCATAGCTCTTCTCTCCTCTTTTCTCTCCTTCCCATCGCCTGCAATGTGGCAAGTGGAAGGCATGTTTTAGCCCTGTGGTGTTACAGGTCTTTCAACCTCACCATTCATGGGGTCCTGAGTTCTTGTTCCGCATTCAGGAAGGATGAGGTATGCAGACAACTGGAGGGTGAGCAAGGAAAAGAGGTGCTTTATTGAGGGACAGAACAGCTTTCAGGAGACCCACAGTGAGTAGCTGCTATCTGCAGACAGGTCACCCCAACATCTCTGCAGCTCTCAGTGCAGAGAAGACCCAGAGTAGGTAGCTCCTATCCACAGGCAGGCCATCCCAACATCTCTGCAGCCCTCAGTGGGGAGAAGACCCAGAGTGGGTAGTTCCTATCCCAGGCAGGTTGTCCTGCCATCTCTGCAGCTCTCAGTGAAGAGAAGACCCAGAGTGGGTAGCTCCTATCCACAGGCGGGTCATCCCATTATTATCTCTGCTGCCTTCAGTGGAGACAAGACCCGGAGTGGGTTGCTCCTATTCACAGGCAGGTTGTCCTTTCATCTCTGTAGTTCTCAGCAGAGAGGAGAGCCAGAGTGGGTAGTTCTTATCTGCAGGCAATTTTTCCTGTCATCTGCCTGAATGTGGCTGAGTCTGGGGGTTTTTATGGGCTTCAGAGGGGAGGAAGTGTGTGTTGATTGGTTCATGGGTGGCCATAGACAGGCCTAGAAAAAACACCACAAGTTCTCACTTCTGTCTGTAGATTGGCAGCCCAGGCCCAGGCTTCAGGCTGTCCCTGGCTTGAAGGTGAGGTCTCATCAGGAACCTGACCCTTTCTGCCCAGGAGACTGTCTGCCTCCTGCCACGATCAATCATGTCATCCACAGTGCCCAGGCTATTCACATGGAAGACTGCCTGCAGGCCTACACTGTGCTGCCCTCAGCACCCCCTCAACCTCTCTCCTGTGCTCACTGGAGCTCAAAGTCTGGAAGGGTCCAAGGTGGCAGAGGGCTGGCAGGTCAGCACCACCCTGAGTGTGCACACACCTGGCTGAGCTTGACAACGCCTGGGCTCAGCCGCAACTTTGCTGCAAATGAGGAGTGAGCACTGGGAGAGGGGAAGGACCAGGCAGCAGGAGCAGGCACTTCTGAGCCTGCAGGGGCTAGAGGGGTTTCCTGGGCCCCGAGAGTGCAGGGATGCCTGGGTTCACAGCCCAGGTCTACAGCCACTGCTCGACAGCTGCAGCTGTGCCAGAGAGGGAAGAGCCCCCATCCCTCAAACTTGGAAGGGGGCAGGTCTCTCACCTGTCCCAGGCTCCTGTGGGGTCCATGGAGCATGCAGCCCTGGCCACACCTCCCCTATTGCAACCAGCATCTGCACAGCAGCTGCTCCACACAGTTCATTATTGCCATCACAATGGTGCTGTAATAACTAGCTAGCCATAAGAAGACTGAAGCTGGAACCCTTCCTCACACCATAGACAAAAATCAACTCAAGATGGATTGAAGACTTACATAAAAAACCCAAAATTATAAAAGCCATGGAAGACAATCTAGGCAATACAATCCTGGACATAGGAATCTGCAAATATTTTATGACAAAGGCACCAAAATCAATTGCAACAAAAGCAACAATAGAAAAGTAGGATCTAAGTAAATTTAAGATTTTTTACACAGCAAAATAAACTATCAAGAGAGTGAACAGACAACCTATAGAACAGGAGAAAATATCCTGTTAAACAGGATTCCCATTAAATCCCATTAAAAAGTGGGCAAAGGACATGAACACACTTCTCAAAAGAAGTTGTACATGTGGCCAACAAGCATATGAAGTAAAGCTCAATATCACTGATCATTGGAGCAATGCAAATAAAAACCACAATGAGATACCATGTCACACCAGTCAGAATGGCTATTATTAAAAAGTCAAAAAATAACTGCTGCTGGTGAGGTTACAGAGAAAAGGGAACACTTAGACACTGTCGGTAGGAGTGTACATTTGTTCAACCAACGTGGAAAACAGTGTGGCAATTCCTCCAAGAGCTAAAAGCAGAACTACCATTCAGTTCAGGAATCCCATTACTGTGTATATACCCAGAGGAATGTAAATCATTCTACCATAAAGACATGCACAAAATGTTCATTGCAGCACTATTCACAATAGCAAAGACATGGAATCAAACTAAATGCTCATCAATGATAGATTAGATAAAGAAAACGTGGTACATATACACCACAGAATACTATGCAGCCATTAAAAAGAATGAGATCATGTCTTCTATGGGAACATGGATGGAGCTGGAGGCTATTATCCTCAGCAAACAAACACAGGAACTAAAAACAAAATATAGCTCATTCTCACTTATAAGTGGGAGCTAAATAATGAGAATTCCTGAACACAAAGGAAGAAACAACAGACACTGGGGTCTACTTGAGGGTGGAGGGTGGGAGAAGGGAGAGGTGAAGAAAAGACAATTATTGGGTACTGGGCTTAATTCCTGGATGACGAAGTCATTTGTACAACAAACCCCAAGGACATGAGTTTACCTGTGTAACAAACCTTCATGTGTACCCTTCAACCTAAAATAAAAGTTAAAAAAAAATTAAAAATTAAAACTATGGATACCAAAAATATATTTAAAAGATGGTGCTTAATCATATAAACACAAAATAATCAAACAGTTTTATTTTGGTATCTCAACAGGGAGAATGCATATTGCGAGCATCCCCTATGGCTGTGCCCTCTCAAGTGAGTCTCCCTGTGGTTTCTCATGCCATCTGACATAAGCTTCCTCTTCAATGGCTCCTACCCACTACAGCTGATATTTGAGAAGGGGTGAGGGCACTTAAAGCCGTTCTATCACTTACTTCTCACACTTATTTGTAGTGGAAACTTTATTAAAATCAGCAAAACCATTTTATTCTACTTAGGGAGACAAAGTTTTGTAACTTAGAACCAAAAATCCCCCGATGATAAGGTTTTATTGACCTATAAAAGTAGTGACTTTTTCCATCATTCCATTATGATTTAGTTATCGAACATCTTTTTCTTTCCATGACTCTCAAAGGTGAAAATCACAAAGCCTTCCCCACACAATATCGCCAGAGGCTGTTTCTTATCTCTTTAAGAAATCACTCAAACTTGTCATTTGGGATTCAATTTTCACTGATGTGAAAGTTACATTTTATAGTACCTTATTTCAGTTTCTCTTCCCAACACAAGCCCCACGAAGACACAAAACACAACTCCCTCATTTTGGTAGACAAAAAACAAAGCCCTTTTATTTATTATATATTTTTTTAATTGAATGTGTTGTTTACCTAAATTTTCTGAAAATGAAATACCTCTATTACAATAAGTGAACAATTTAAAAGTATACAATGCTTTACTTGATATACTTGGTTTTTTATAGACTCACTATAGAACAAGGGAACAAATATGTGGTCTTATAGAAATTTAGAAGGTATGTTTGGGATGGATTATTTCTTTTTAAAAAGCATTTAAAATTAACTGTAGGGTAGAGTTATAAATGGCAGACGGTCTCCATTCTCAATGGTACCTGAAACTGAGAATAAATTTTTAACAAATTTGGGCAAAGTGTTTGGAGAAAACTGACTGAAAATAAAAACAATAATGCATCTATAATATTTACTTACGAGGGCTTTGAGCAGTGTATATTTGGAAGTAATCTCATATAGAGATTAACATACATGAGTATACGGATATTCCTGCATTTTGAAAATATGAACTAAATATTTCAACCTTGTTTTAACTAAATATTAAAATTTGCCTCCCCAAAACTCTAATTTTGCTCATATTCTACTGGCTAGAATCCATACACAATGCCTTATTTAATAGGAAATGTCATCTAGCTTTTGCCCAAGAAGAATAAAGACTTGTAATTAAAAATTAGCCAGTTTCTGACACATCCAAAGAACCTGTTCCAGAAGACACAGCCAAACATTTTTTACTCTTATTTAGTATCAGGTAATGAAGGACTTTCCACTCTGAGAAACAAATGAAAATAGCAAATTACTTACTCTTCACCAAGCACTATCTGCCAACTGCTCAGACTTTAGGCCAGTGAGACCTAGGTTTGAATTCCTACCTTTCACTTTCTAGAAGTGTAAATAGAACCAATTTATTTTTTTCTGCTGAAATGTGTAGATTTTATGAGTACTTAGGTACTATTGGAGTGAAGAAATAATTGTGTTGTAATAATTTAAAGGAAATAGCTATTATATTTAACATCCTACTTCCTACTTAAGAAGCTTATAAAAATCTGTGGATTTACATTTCCAAAAAAATCTAAGATTTTACAATATTTGTTAAGTTAAAAATGGCTCATAAATTTTCATAGCAATTTTATTAAAAAGTGATGTTTTTTGGATTTTAAAAATAAAAAGCAAATAAATATTATTTTTTAAGGAAGGTGAATATTAAAACAACTATTATGTATCTGTCATCTAATTGTTTAAAATATTTTTCCATTTCTCTATTGCAAAATATTTTATAAAACAGGTAAATGAGGTTATCTATTATTATAATCCATTATGACTTACTGCTCTTACAGATTTACAACATAACAATTCAATTCTGCAACCTCGTTAAATATGTTAGTCTGCTGGAAATCTGTATTCAGAAATGCTCTTTTATAAATACTGAAAAAAAAAAAAAATACTGTTTTCCATGTCAGAAATGGATGGTCTTCTCTACTCTAAAGCATAAATAGACATGTCCTACTTCTTGTTACATAAAGAAAGATGACACAGATTCAGTAATTTCATCATCCCAAGTAGATCATTGTAGTGTAACATAAGTCTAAACATTCTGTTCCTCAGATTGAAAGGATTTAGATAGAAAACTGACAATTATACTAGTGTTCAGCTTTTAATCCTTATGTTATTCTAATACTTAATGTTAAAGGAATTGAAAATGACACTTTACCATTCTGCCATAGTCATGAATGATTATGTAATACAACTCTTATCCATTACTTTGTCACTATAATTAATGAGGTCATCCCAATATCAATGCATGCAGTTGAAAAACATGTGAAGAAGAATTGGAATATTGTAATGAATTCTAGTAGAAGCATATTTCAAAAGTGTAGTTGTTTCTGTTGTATTTGAGTTAATGTGTATCTTTATCTAAATGATGTACATTAAGGTATCTTCTACCACTTAAATGCTTTGTACAATGAGTATTTAATAATTTCTACAAACTTATTACTAGAGTTGGATAATCTTAAAGTTTAAAAGTTTTGTACATTTATATAGGGGGTTACAAAAAGTACACATAAGATTAACTGGTAAAGCCTTCCCCAGTGAAAATGTCTACTTCTTGAGTAATAACAATCATCAATTTTAAGGCAATTGTATGTATTTTATTAAATCCTGAAATTCTTTTAAGAGTGAAAGTGGAATCTTCTAATCTTCCTATTTCATGACAAAGGGGAATAATACTGCTTAAAGCAAAATAATAATAATAATAATAATAATAATAATCTCATTCTATCCCCAAATAAAGCAAGTATTTCAAATTATTTATTGCTTGATAATTTTATGATAAAGAATATAGCATGTCTCTGTTTCTAGTTTTACTTTTTACTCTTCATTAAAAGTCAAGATTGGTTCCAAAAAGGATTGCTTAATAAGTTTGGATAAAAGCAACGATGACACATTTCTTTATAGAAATCAATTTTGAAAGAGTCCCCAAATGAATTGGAACTTATTCAAACTTCATTTGATTAAAAACCATTATGAAAATTCAATATTTTAAGTTATATATTTAAATTCTGAGTTTCTCCTGTTTAATCTTGGTCAAAAAGTGTTATAACAGAGCCTATTGTAAGTTTTCTGTACTTCAACATCTGATGTAGCATAGATCTTCATAGATAATGAAAGACAAAATATTCAATTAAATTTTTAGGAACCCAAATGTGAGCTAAATTTAGAAATGCAGATTTGAGTTAAATATTAGAAGTAGTTTGAATTTTTCTCTAAATAACTTTCTGCATCAAGATGGGTTCTCATATTATGCTCTCTTACTTAAAAAATATATTTTATGCTGAATTATATCAAAGTAGTAAAAATAACAAAAAAGTTTTATTGATTTCTGTCACCATCAGCAAATCTATGTTAAGTATTATGCAAATAAAATATGAAAATTTAGATGTTGAAAATTATGTATTAATTTTTACAAATACTTTTAAAATCTGTTTTAAACATCATTTTCTCAAAAAACAGTAACTGAACATAATTTTATCTGGGAAAATATAACTGATTTTTTTCAAGCATGAGAGAATGGTACATCTCTATAAATTCTTTTTAAAATAAGTGATCCTGAATACAAAGGTTAGAAGCAAGATGGCCAACTAGATGCAACCAGGAGGAACAACTGCCACTGAGGGACTAGGACACTGGGAAGGCTGGTGCACTCGGAGCAGACCTTGACAGGGAAGGCATTAAGAGTGAATAAAGGGAAGACACAGATGCTGGGCTGAAAGGGGAGGAAGCTGGGAACCCTGCTTGGGGCTACTGTGCACAGGGCTCATTCCTGGCCCCCTGATGATTCCTGGGAAATGGATGAGTTGGGAAGGATAGGAGCAACTCACTCTCACAAGGAATCTCTCAAATCCTGGCAGCAGAAGACCTCACAACCTCCATGGACATGAGTTGGACAGGAAGAGGTGCTTAGAGAGGGGGTAGGGGCAGAATTCCAGCTGGTACAGACCCCAGAGGGTTTGGTGTGGAAACCTCTGTAGTAGAGCATTGCCAGAGATACCCATCCCCAAAGGGTTGCCCCCCAGGTATTTAGCCTTTGAGGAACTATCAGACCTGAACAGTGCAGGGGTATCTTGCTGATGAAATGGGGCCGATCCAACCTGAGTATCCCCCTGTGTCTGCTGGCCTGTCCTGGGGCTTAGCCTGGCCCCACCTGCTTGTAGTGCAGCCTCAGATGACCAGCTGAGGTGGCTTCTGGAGTCCTGAATCATAGCTCCTGTGCCTGGTCGCCTGTGTCTGACTGTTGGAGAGCTCCAGCAGAGCAACCCAGACTAATGTACAACAGCCCATTAGCGCCCTCCTGCCTCCGCATCCTTTTCCATGCTGTTTTGCAGCAGACACTCACCGACAGCCACCCCCACATCACTTTGTCAGCATATGTGTGCTAGGGTGGACCTCATCGCCCCTTCCTTAATGGCACAAATGTACAAGTGCAACCCACTGTGCCATTGCAGCCAGTGTGAATGCACCCTGCCCCCCCAGCCCCCCACCATGCTACCATTGCTAATGCAGAAGCACACAGGAGGACAGCAGCCCTGCTCCCCACCCTGTGCCACCATTGTCTCTGGCTGGCACATTCACAAGCTTAGAGAGCAAACGCCTTATGGCTGCCAGCACCTCACCCCTGAGCCGACACTGCTATTGGTGAGAACCTATGCATGAAGACTAGTGGCCCTGACTCCCCACAATGCACAGGTCCTGCTGCCTGCATTTAGGTACACACAGAGGGGGCCAGTCCCACTTCTTCAGTGCCTCACCAGGTGCCAACACCACTCTCTGTGCAAATGCATTCACAGATGCTGGTGGCCCCACACAAGCCCACACCACACTGCTACTGTCAGTCCTGCAAATGCTCACATGGAGGTCAGCACTCCTGAAGTTGCCAGCACCCTGCTGCAGCCAACAAGAGTGCATCCTGCCACAGTGCCACTGCTGCTGGCACATATGAACTAGCACCGATCCCACTGCCACTGCCTGAGGAAGCAATTTGGCTGGCACCACCCATGGGAATGTTGTGACTAGTGGTCCAGGAACACAGCAGACCCTCCAGCACAGCAAGTTCCTAACCTTGATGGAGACGAGAACAAAGCTGGGGGCCCAATACCAGCCCCCCAGAGTTAGCGCATGCAGCCCAGCAGTCCTGAGCTGGGCCTGGGCCCCTTAAAATCTTCCAGAAATGAAGCCAGTTGACTGAAGTCACCTTATACCATAATCAAACCCCCAGGACATCAAAGAGGATAAAAGAAAATAAAACTCAACCAAAGGATAGCAACTTCAAAGACTGAGGGAACATCAGCCCACAAAAATTAGAAAGAACTCACACAGAACTCTGGCAACTCAAAAGGCCGAAGTGTCTTCTTACCTTTAAACAATCACACTAATTTCCCAGAAATGGTTCTTAACCAGACTGAAATGGCTGAAATGACAGAAAAAGAATTCAGAATACGGATGGGAATAAAGATAATCGTCATTCAGGAGAAATTTGAAACTTAATCCAAAGATTCTAAGGAACACAATAAAACAGGAAATGAAAGATGAACTTTCCACATCAAGACAGACCCAAGCTGGACTGATAAAGCTGAAAAACAAACTTCAAGAATGTCAGAATACAATCACAAGCATTAACAGCAGAATCAACCAACGTAAGGAATGAATCTTAGAGCTTGAAGACTGGCTCTTCAAAATAACTAAGTCAGGCAATTAAAAAAAAAAAAAAAGCAAAACAAAACAAAAAACAAAAATAAATAAAACCTATGAGAAATAAGGAAGTATGCAAAGAGATCAGACCTATTATTCATATGTTTCCCTGAAAGACAGGAAGAGAAAGCAAGCAATGTGGAAAACATATTTTATGATATCATCCATGAAAATTTCCCCAACATGCTAGAGAAGTCAATATTCAAATTCAGGTAATGCCAAGAACTCCTGTAAAATACTACATGAGAGACCAGGCACGGTGGCTCATACCTATAATCCCAGCACTTTGGGAGGCCGAGGTGGGCGGATCACCTGAGATCAGGAGTTTGAGACCATTCTGGCCAACGTGGTGAAACCATGAAACCCTGTCTCTACTAAAAACACAAAAATTTGCCGGGCATGATGGTGGGAGCCTGTAATCCTAGCTACTTGGGAAGCTGAAGCAGGAGAATCACTTGAACCTGGGAGGCAGAGGTTGCAGTGAACCGAGATAGCTCTACTGCACTCCAGCCTGGGCAAAAAGAATGAAACTCCATCTCAATAATACTAATAGTAATAATAATAATAATAATAATACACAAGAAGACAACCCTGAACACATAGAGCCACTCAGATTCTCAAAGGTCAAAATGAAAGAAGAAAATGTTAAAGGCAATTAGAGAGAAGGGGCAGATCACTTACAAAGAAAACCTCATCAGAATAACAGCAGATCTTTCAGTATAAACACTACAAGTGAGAAGAGAATGGGGGCCTCAGTATTCTAAAGATAAGAATTTCCAACAAAGAATTTTATATATAGCCAAATTAAGCTTCATATGTGAAGGAGAAATAAAATCCTTTTCAGACAAGCAAATGTAAGGAATTTCGTTAACACCAGATCTGCCTTACAAGAGGGTTCTGAAGAAAGGGCTAAATATGAAAAGGGAGACTACTACCATGCATTACAAAAATGATTAATTACTAGACCAGAGACCCTATAAAGCAACCACATAAGCAAGTGTGCCTAATAACCAGTTAAAAATATAATGGCACTAACAAATCAGCACATATGAATACTAACATTAAATGTAAATGGTCTAAGTGCTCCCGAATAAAAGGCAAGTTGGATAAAGAAGCAAAAACCAATGGCATGCTGATGTCAAGAGACACATCTCACATGCAATGACATGCATAGTCTCAAGGTAGAGTGATGGAGGAAAAAAAAAAAAAAAAAAAAACACTATCAAGCAAATGGAAAACAGAAAAAAGCAAGAGTTGCCATTCTAATTTCAGACAAAACAGACTTTAGACCAGCAAAGATCAAGAGGGAAAAGGAGGTCATTACATAATGGTAAAGGGCTCAATTCACCAAGAAGACCTAACGCTCCTAAAAGCAAGTTCATAGAGACCTATGAAGAGACTTAGATAACCACACAATAATAGTGGGAGATGACAAAACCCCACTGACAGTGTTAGAAAGATCATTGAGGCAGAAAATCAACAAAAATATTTAGGAGCTTAACTCAACGCAGACCAAATAGACCTAACAGACGCCTACAGAACTCTCTACCCTCAAACAATAGGATATACATTATTCTTATGGGCATGTGGCTCATACATAGAGTCAGTCACACAATCAAGCATGAAACATCCTCAGCAAATTCAAAAAAGCCAAACTCCTATCAGCTGTGTTCACAGAGCACAGCATAATAAAAACAGAAATCAATACTACGGAAATCACTCAAAACCGTACAATTAAATGGAAATTAAACAACTTGCTACTGAGTGAGTTCTGGATGAATAATTAAATTAGGACCGAAATCAAGAAATTCTTTGAGATTAATGAGAACAAGGACACAATATACCAGAATCTCACAGACAGTAAGGGTAGTGTTAAAAGGGGAAAGTATAGCATTAAATACCCACATCAAAAAGTTAGAAAGATTTCGAATCAACAATGTAATATTACAGCTGGAGGAACTAGAGAAGCAAGTGCAAACTAATCCTAAAGCTATTAGAAGGCAAGACGTAACCAAAATCAGAGTTTAACTGAAGGAAATTGAGATGCGAAAAACCATGCAAAAGATCTGTAAATACAAGGGTTGTTTCTTTTTTAAAAAAATAAGATACACAGACTGCTAGCTAGACTAATAAAGGAAAAAAGAGAGAAGATTCAAATATACATAATCAGAAATGACAAAGTAATTATTACCACTGATACCACAGAAATATAAACAACCATCAGAAAATATTAAGAACATCTCTATGTATACAAGCTAGAAAACCTAGAATAAATGAATAAATTTCTGAACCCATACACCCTCCCAATATTGAGCCAGGAAGAGACTGAATCCCTGAACATACCAAAAAATGATTTCCAAAATTGAATCAGTAATAAAAAGCCTAGCAACCAGAATAAGCCCAGGAGCAGACGGATTTGCAGCAGAATTCTACCAGATGTACAATTAAGAACTGGAATTATTCCTACTGAAGCTATTCCAAAAATTTGAGGAGGAGAAACTCCTCCCTAACTCATTCTATGAGGCCAGTGTCATTCTGATACAAAAACCCTGCAGATACAAAACAATAAAAAGAAAACTTCAGGCCAATATCTCTAATTAAAGTAGATGCAAAAACACAACAATAAAAACAGACACAACAATTAAAGATACAACAATAAAAAGAAAACTTTAGAGACACAACATTAAACTTCAGGCCAATATCCTTGATTAAACTAGATGCAAAAATCCTCAACAAAATACTAGCAAGCTGAATCCTGCAGCACATCAAAAAGCTAATCCATGACAATCAAATAGATTTAACCCTGGAATGCAAGGTCAGTTCAACATACATATCAGTAAATGTCATTCATCACATAAATGGAACTAAAAACAACAACGACACGATCAACACAAGAGATGCAGAAGAGACTGTGACAAAATTCAACACTTCTTGTTAAAAACCCTCAATAAACTAGACATTAAAGCAACATACTTCAAAATAATAAGAGCCATATGACAAACCCAAGGCCAACATCATACAGCATGGGCTAAAACTATAAGCACTCCCCTTGAAAATCAAAACAAGATAAGGATGCCCTTTCCCACGACTACTATTCAACATAGTACTGGAAGTACTACAGTGAGCAGTTAGGCAACAGAAACAAATAAAAGGAATCAAAACAGGAAGAGAGGAACTCAAACTATCCCTGTTTGCAGGTGACAGAATTCCATACTTAGAAAAACCCATAGTCTCTACCCAAAAGCTCCTTAATCTGATAAACAACTTCATCAAAGTTTTAGGATATAAAATCAATGTACAGCATTCAATAGCATTCCTATAGATCAACATCACTCATGCTGAGATTCAAATTAAGAATGAAATCCCATTCACAATAGTAATAAGAATAAGATACCTAGGGATATAGCTAATGAAGCAGGCAAAAGAACTCTACAAAGAGAATTACAAAACACTGCTCAAAGAAATCAGAGATGACACAAACCGAGGGAAAAATGTTCCATGTTCATGAATAGGAAGAATCCATATTGTTCAACTTACAGATCCAAAGCTGTTACTATCAAACTACCAATGACATTATTCAGAGAATTAGAAAACACTTGTAAAATTTATATGAAACCAAAAGCAGCCCAAAAAGCTAAGGCAAGAGAACAAAACTGGAGGCATCACATTACCTGATACAAACTATACCACAAGGCTACAGTAACCAAACAGCATGGTACTGGTACAAAAACACACACATAGGCCAATAGAACAGAGCAGAGAGCCGTGAAATAATGCTGCACACTTATACAACCGCCTGATCTTTGACGAAATTGACAAAAACAAGCAATGGGGAAAGGACCTCCTCTTCAAAAAAATAATGTTGTGATAACTGGTTAGCCATACACAGAAGATTGAAACTGGACTCCTTTGTTAATTCATATTAAAAAAAATAACTGAAGGTAAATTAAAGACTTAAATGTAAAACCTAAAACTTCAAAAGCCTTGGAAGACAACCTAGGCAGTACCGTCTTGGACATAAGAACTAGTAAAGATTTCATGAAGACATTAAAAGCAATTGCAACAAAAGCTAAAATTGAGATGTTGTACCTATTTAAACTAGAGAGTTTTTTTACAGCAAAATAAACTATCAACAGAGTAAACAGCCTACAGAATGGGAGAAAATGTTGCAATCCGTGCATCTAACAAAGGTCTTATATCCATAATCTGTAAGAATTTAAACACATTTAGAAGCTAAAACAAAATTTTAAAGTGGGCAAGTAATATAAACAGGCACTTCTCAAAAGACAATGTACATGTAGTCAAAAGCCTATGAAAAAAGCTCAACATCACTAATCATTAAAGAAGTACAAATCAAAACCACAATAAGATACTGTCTCACACCAGTCAGACTGTCTATTATTAAGGTAAATAAATGACAGATGCAGTTGAAGATGTGGAGGAAAGGGAATACTTCTGCACTTCTGGGAGTGTAAATTGGTTCAGTCATTGTGGAAAGCAGTTTGGCGATTTCTGATATAATTTAAAACAGAATAATTATTCGACCTAGTAAGTTCATAACTGGGTATATATTCAAATAAAAATATATCATTTTACTATAAAGACACATGCAAATGTATGTTTACCTCAGCACTATTCACATTAACAAAGACATGAAATAAACATAAATGCCCATCAGTGATACACTGGATTTTTAAAATGTAGCACGTATACACCATGGAATGCTATGCAGTCATAAAAAGGAATTAGATCATGCCCTTTGCAGCAACATGGATGGAGCTAGAAGTCATTATCCTCAGCAAACTAACTCAGGAACAGAAAACCAAATACCACATGTACTCACTTATAAGTGGGAGCTGAATATTTAGTACATATTGACATGAACAACAGACACTGTGTCCTACTTTAGGGTGGAGGGTGGGAGAAAAGTGAGGATTGAGAAACTACTTATTGAGTGCTATGCTTATTACCTGGATGATGAAATAGTTAGTATGCCAAACCTCCACGACACACAATTTACTTATACAGCAAATTTACACATGAACCCTTGAGCCTAAAATAAAAGTTTAACAATAAAATCATGTAAGGGCTCCTACTTGTGATATAATTAGTTATTATTTTTAAAAGATAATTGTTATAGTTAACTTGATTGATTTTCACAAGACTTGATCGTGTGGTATTTGAGAGGAAAAAAAAGATGGAATCAACAATTTAATGTTCATTAAGTCATACCGGAGTGTCCACTTAACTTTTAACAGAATTGAGCAACATTTTATATTCTTCCACTTGACCAGTATATTTTCTTACTTGTTGGGTCAGTGTTAAGACTCTACCATCCTAAGTCTCCAACATGTCTTTCCAAGCACATATTTATCCCCACACGGATTCATTGCTCTTTAACTGTTTTAGATCATTGGTAATTTACAAAATGAAATAGTAACTTTTTAAAGTTTTATTGAGGTATAATTGACAAATAAACTTGCATATATTTAAGGTGTGCAACATGATGATTTGAGGTACCTACAAACTGAGATGATTACCACAATCATGGTAGCTAATACATCCATCACCTCACAAAATCATCATTTGCGTGTGTGTGTGTGTGTGTGTGTGTGTGTGTGTGTGTAAGGTGATAACATTTAAGATCTACTCTCAATAGATTTCATGCATATAAAAATTATTATCAACTATAGTTGCCATGCTGTGCATTAGAGTCCCAGAATTTATTCATCTTAACACTAAGACTTTGTATCCTGTAATCAATATTTCCCCATTTCCTTTATCCCACAGTACCTGGCAACCACCATTATACTCTGTTTCCATGAGCTTGATATTTTTAGATTGCCCAGAAAAGTGAGGTTAGGCAGTGTGTATCTTTTTCTCTCTGGCTTGTTTCACTTAGCATTGTGCTGTCCAGGTCACTTCATGATGCAAAGGGTAGAATTTTTTAAGGTCCGAATAATATTTTATTTTATATACATACACACACACACACACACACACACACACATATACACATGTATATATACCGTATTCATATATATTATAATATGTGATATTATAATATGTAATGTTCTAGATATATATCACATTTTATTTTTTCATTCATTCCTTGAGGAGCACTTAGGTTGTTTTCCTGTTGTCTTGGCTTTGTGAATAATGCTGCACTGAACCTGAAAGTGCAGATATCTCTTCAAGTACTATTTTAATTTTTTTTTATTTATTCCAAAGTGAGATTGCTGGATCATTTGGTAGTTTTAATTTTTTGAGGAATTTCCATACTGCTTTCCATAGTGATTATACCAATTTACATCCCCACCAACAGTGTACAAAACTTCCTTTCCTCCATATCCTTGCTTACACTAGTTTCTCTCATAATTTTTATTACAGCCATTCTAACATTATGAACTGATACCTTATTGTGTCTTATCATTTTTTGATTTTTAATTTTTTTATTTTTAATTATTCTGAGTACATAAAGTTGTATATATTTATGTGGTACATGTGAAGTTTTGATACAGAAGTACAATGTGTAATAATTTACATTTCCCTCATTATTAGTGTTGTTGAGCATTGTTTTCATCTACCTGTTGGCTATTGGCATATCTTCTGTGGAAAAACGTCTACTCAGTTCTTTTGAATAGACATTTTAATATCAGATAATTATGGTTATTGTTGATATTGATTCATATGAGTTCCTCACAGATTTCTAATATTAATCTCTTTTTAGATGTAGGGCTTACAAATATTTTATCTTGTTCTATAGGTTTTCTCTTCAACCTGTTGATTGTTGATTGTTCCCTTTCTTATGCAGAAGGCTTTTAGTTTGATGGAGTTCATTTGTTTACTTAGCTTTTGTTGACTATGCTTTTGTTGTAATATTTAAAAAGTTATTGCCAAGACAAATGACAAGTGTTTCTCTATATTTTCTTATAAAAGTTTTACAGTTTCACATCTTACATTTAAGTCTTTAATCTATATTGATTTAATTTTTGTGAGTGTTAAAAGGTAGAGGCTGATATGGTTTGAATCTGTGTCCCTGCCCAAATCTCATGTCAAATTGTAAACCCTAGTGTTGGAGGTGGGGCCTGGTGGGAAGTGATTGGATCATGAGTGCGAATTTACCCCATCTTGCTGTTCTCATGATAGTGAGTGAGCTGGTCGTTTACAAGTGTGTAGCACCTCCCCTCTATTTCTCTGGCTCCAGCCACGTAAGATGTGCCTATTTGCCCTTCACCTTCAGCCATGATTGTAAGTTTTCTGAGTCCTCCCCAACCATGCTTTCTGTACAGCCTGAGGAGCTGTGACTCAAGGAAATCTCTTTTCTTTATAAATTACTCAGTCTAAGGTGTCTTTATAGCAATGCAAGAATGGACTAAGACAGAGGCCTAATTTCATTCTTTTGCATGAGGAAAAATTCTATTTTATTCTTTTTGATGCTATTTTAAATAAGATTATTTTCTTTATATTCAGATAGTTTTTTGTTAGTGTATAAAATGCAACCTGCTTTTTGTATGTTGATTTTGTATCCTGAAGCTTTACTGAATTCATTTATTAGACCCAATAGTTTTCTGGTGGAGTCTTTGGGGTTTTCTATGTACAAGATAATGTCATCTGTAAATGGAGATAATTTAACTTCTTTCTTCCTGATTTGGATGTCTTTTATTTCTTTTTCTTGCCTAATTGCTCTGGCCAGAGCTCCCAGAAATAAGTTGAATAGGAGTGGTAAAAATGGGCACCCCTGTCTTGTCCTGCTCTTACAGGAAATTCTTTCAGCGTTTCACTGTTGAGTATGATGTTAGACATGTTGGCTTGTAATAGATGGCCTTTGTTATGCTAAGATACATTTATTCCAAACCCAAGAGATTCTTTCCAGAAAAATAATACATATATGCAAAGCTATGTGTGTTTTGTTATATCATGGAGTTTATAATTTTACAAATTTGATCACTCTTGTTTTAGAAAATTGATATGAATAATTAATGACTTATGACTACTTGGGAGCTACCGTAATAAAGTAGTCAAATCTAAAAGGGTACAAATTCCGCAATAATTGTATGGAAAAAGTCAGACACAGAATTTTTATTTGGCCATAAAAATGTTCTAAATTTTTTGGCTATCTTTTAAATGGAAATCCATGAAAATCTTTGGCCATCGAATACATCTTTGCATTCTAGATGTACAGTCATTTCACTTCTCTAACCAATTACATGAGAAATAATTTTTATTTGTAATGTAAAAATATAGGTATTATAAAAAACTTTGTTGATTTCAAATTTCACTTTGTAAACACTAAATATATCTTCATAAACAAAGTGTATATAACACATGTGTATAGAAGCTACCAAGGATGCTGTTTTATTAATTTATTATGACTATGCTTTTATTTTATTAACATTTCTTATTTTTGTTCACCAAATCATTTGAATTATTGTTTTACCTGAAAGTTTACAGGTATAGCTACTTATGAAGCCCATTTCATTTTATTTTGGATATTACTAATTCATTTTTATAGTTGGTTCCTGCCATTTCAGAAATCAGAATCTCAGGTACCAAAAATTTTCAAGAAACTCACCATGATAAATCTTGAAAATATGTATGATTTTCTTACTTTTCATTAGTGTCTGGAAGACTACATTATAGGTACATTAAGAAATGAATTTTAGAAGAGTTTGCAATTAATTATTGATGGAATGCATTGTGTTATGCTATAGGCCAAGCATATTTGCTTTTTACACTGCTTGTTAGGTATTTATGGTGTGTGCATGTGGTCAAAATTCTTAACAATTAAGACATATGTCTCTTCCTTACAGGGCTTGTATCATTATGCAATAAAATGTATTATGTCCATTCTTTCCACAAATTATTTCCAATAAATGGTTGTGTAATTACATTTACTTTAGCGTCTTGCTTTACCTCTTACCATTCTGCTTTCCCAATCTCTTAAAAAATAAATAAATTATGTTTGCCAAAATCCAGGTGCCCACTTTAAGGTTCGGTAATAATTTGGGACAAATGTGGATCAAAACAAGAGAGATTATACAGTTATACGGGTCTTAAATTATTAAATACCACAGGTTAAGTTTTTATTTTATCTATTAACTGTATCCAATAAATTCTTGTTGTATAATTATTTTTACAAAGAGAGACATTCTACAATTTGGATTTTCATGTTAATTTTAAATAATAATCAATGACCAATTGCTGTTCTTTAGGAAGAAAAATGTATAGAAAAAATTTCTTGTTTTCAATAATCTTTAGCTGCACCCACATAACTAAGTATCTCCAGGCAATTGTCAAATTTATTTTTCATATAATGATAAAGCTTTTTTAGGACTCTAAAATGTTTGTGAACTAATTCTAAGTTTCACTCAAGATCATGATTTGTTGAAGTTTCTGAATACCTGTCTGTGCTGCGTATCTTTTTTTTTTTTTTAATCTATATGACAGATACTTTTACAAGGATATTTATTAATTTGGTTCTATTTTCCATTTTCTGGCTAAAAGTAAATTCTTGAATTTGCCATCACATAAGGATCAAATTGTAGTTTAAGGGCCAATGTTTTACAAGCCAGCATTAAGAGAACCTCTTTCTGCTCTTAATAACAGTGAGCCACTAATACATTTTCATTTTAGTGTAAGTGCAGATTCACACCAACAGCTGTTTCTTCAATATTTCATATTTTAAATGTAAATTAGAATATGTATTATCAAGTATAAACATCCTACAAAATACCACTGATGTCATTGAAGTTCAAGTAACATTTTATTCTTGTAGTTTCAAGTGACATTTCAAATATGCAGCACAAATTAATTGCAAATATTTTCTGATTTTAAGAAGACCTAAAAATAAACTTAATTTCATTAAAAAGAAATGTGTATATATGTGTGTGTATACATATATACTTACAAGTATGTGTATATATATATACACACACACATACATACACACATATACATATATATCGCCTTTGAGCACAGAATCCATACTGTTAAGCCTAATTCTATAATTACAGTTAATTATTTTTAAAAGAGATGATAAAGCACAGCTTGCTTATATACAAAGTTTATCCAGCAACATCTAGGATATACTTGAATCATTTAAAGATTTAAAGCTCTTCAATTCACATGTGACCACCACATTGTTATTAAGCAACAATTAATAGAGTAAAACTTTCTAGTGTGCTAAATGCTTTTCCTTGTGAACTGAATGTGTAAAATGTTCTTAATGTAGAGTACTGCTCTTATTCTTCCATTGTTTCTCTTTTTTAAACTATCTTGATCTCTCTGAATGTACTACTTTTATAAGCCAAAAATTAATTTACACATATACACACAAAAACATGTAGAACAAGGTGAGAAAAAAAGAAAATCGTACCTTTTAATTGAAATATTTTCAATATCCATTCCTTCTCTCTACTCTCTCCTGAGCTGTCACTTCATCCCTCACTTTTACCACATGATTACTGGATCAGCCTATAAAGGCAGTCTTGATTAGTGTGAAACGTTGCATGGCTACTGAAAAGTGCTGAGCAGGTAAAGAATAAATCAAGGGGAAATGAGGTACTTCTCACCATATGAGAACACGAGTCAATCAATAATGAAAACAATTCATTGTAAAAGCAAATCCTGAAAAAAAGGAACCTTTAGCTCGTATGGTTTCCTTTACTGTTTTTTAGTCTGCAGAGAAGTGAACCGAAGTGTCCTCAGATACTTAAACCAGATATAATCTCATTTACATTGATAAATTAAACTTGCAAAAGTTTTCCCTGAACAGCAGCAGAATACTTTTGGGTACAAGGGGGTCCAAATTATTTTTATTGAAATAAACAAAATCTTATAAATAAATAGCATTCTATTGTCAGCTTTCATAAATAGGTATTACAAGCACCATCCTAATAAAGGTAGTGATATGGTTTGTCTGTGTCTCCACCCAAATCTCATCTTGAATTCCCACCTCTTGTGGGAGGGACCCTGTGGGAGGTAATTGAATCAAGGGGCAGGTCTTTCTTTTACTGTTCTCATGATAGTAAATCAGTCTCACAATATCTAATGGTTTTATAAGGGGGAGTTTCCCTGCACAAGTTCTCTCCTTTTGCCTGCTGCAATCCATTTAAGATGTGACTTGCTCCTCCTTGCCTTCTGCCATAATTGTGAGGCCTCCCAGCCATGTAGGAATATAAGTCCATTAAACCTATTTCTTTCGTAAGTTGCCCAGTCTCAGGTATGTCTTCATCAGCAGCGTGAAAATGGACTAATACAGGTAGTATAATAAAATTAAATATATATTATATATATCAAGAAAAATTTAGACAGATCATTGATAAAATGAGAAGCCATTAAAATAAATATTAAAAAATCATAAAAAGCAGTGTGCATTTGTATTTCATATGCTAATATTTCAATTTGTTCATAAAACCTCAATAAGGAAAATATATATGGAATACATATTAATACATACAATTACACATAAGACATTACCTATGAAAACAAAGCATTTGAAAAAAGAAAGATCATGAAAAAAACTAAAGGTAGAATAAAAGAAGTTAAAGATAAAACTAGACACAGAAATGTACATATAAAGTCATATACAGTTATTTGAAGTGAAGTGATAGTTTATTCTAAAGTTTCCAGTGTCTCAAGGAACAGTAAAAATGTGATCATTTCAAAAATCACTGTGTTTAAAAGATTAAAAACATTGCCTTGGTTCATGAGAAGGATGAAGCCAGAGAATAATCTCCAACTACCATCCTTATAGAGTTTTTATAAAAGAAGACCCTACACGATGTGGAAAATAGTATCCTTCAAAATGCCACTACAATAAATAAAATCATGAATTCAAAATTTTATATGAATTCTAACATATATGTACCTCAAGGCAATCTCAGAGTAAAATGTCAAAATTTCAGTTTAGTAAAGGCAGACCCATGAAGTTCAAAAGCACTATAATATAAAACTGAAGAACTTGTATCATCTGGCTTGATCCAGGATAAAAAAAAAAAATACATATATAGATACGGATATAAATATGATGCAGATATAAACACACAAATACATACTTGAAAGATAGATACAGGCATAGAGATGTAAAGTTATATTTTCAAATGACATTAATTGTTACAGCCTTGAAGTAGAAGGTCTACACTTTATCCAAGTAACTCTTTACCAAGTGACTAATATATATTTGGACACTTTAAATTGGGTATGGTTTGATATTTAGAGTGTGGTGATATGACGGAACGGAAAGGGATACATAGAGTGCGTTAGGTACCTCTTCCACCTGCTCTAACTGTATTTTCTTCATCATATTGTGTCCTTGTTACGCATTTTAAATTCCTCATCTCGTAAAACCAAGAACCCTGTGAACTTAAAGTTTAGTTCCCAGAAATCAAAGCATTAGATAATTCGAGGTAGATGATCATAAATATTTGTGAATTAATTAATCAATGATTTTCATGAGTGAAATACGAGATAAAATATGTTGGAAAATGTCAACAATCATGGACCAAAAGCAAGCTAGAAATAAAATAAACGAAACAAAACTTTTTCTTTTTATTTCCTAATTAATTATATAATGGATTTCTCATAATATTTTTAAATGCTTATAAAGTACTGGGAAATAGCATCTCAAATTGTTAGAAATTTAAAAACCAAAACTGAAAACCTAGTTTGCATTTATAAGAAGTTTTTTTTTAATTAAATATCTTTGAGAAGAAATAGATGCTGAAAATATGAAAGAAATATTGACCACATTCAAAATCTATAGTAAAAATTGAGTTCAGTAAATATGATTTTAAAATTAGGTTAATATGGGGTCTTTGCATATTTGTCCAAAAATGGAATTGAAAACTGAACTTCTACAACTTCTTCACTTAAGACTTGTTTTATAATACATCTTCATATTATAAGACTGTGTTACCTTAATGGCTTAATTGTGAGTACAATCATTTATCATTACAGTTTCCTGAGTTGCAACATGAGAGAAATCAATGTGCATGAAAAAGAGGATCATAAAAAAATGCTGTGATCACAGGCAATGAAAAACAGGGTGATAGATTACTTTGCCTCCGCCCAGTCTTATCCTAGAACTATAAATAAGCATGCAAGTGAACAATCTTTTTTCTCTGTATTTTATCTAGTTAAAATGAAGAGAGGAGTTGGCACCATAATTCAGATAGATTCAGGTTTAACTTTGGAGGTTTGAATGAGCTAGATTAACTACCTTTCACATCGTTGCTCATTTCTTCCATTTACATTTGCCGCTTTGAACTTGTTAGCTCATTGGCAAACATGATTGTATATAGACAGTCTTGGGGTCTGGACAAAAAATAAGACACCTGAGAGAATTAAATAGACAGAGAATATGTAAAAATTTAATGTGAATTAAAAAAAAAAAAAAAACTAGTTTGGCTATGGATTTTCCCTAACAAGGAGCCTCAAGAACAGAAATGGTAATTGGTTTTGCTCATCGCTGTATTCCCAGCGCCAACCACTGAATGTGCCACTTAGATCTCAATAGATATGTATTAAATTAGTTTTGAGAGTTGCCACTGTGGGGGAGAAATATTAGTCCCAGCCTATGGAAGCCATGTGTGAACTATTATATGATACATATAGAAAGAATGTATTAGACTCTTTCACAATGTATCTGCTCTAAAAACATTTTTGGAATGTAGAGAATAACTATATTCTTTGTGTTATGGAGATAAAAAAGCAGCTTATTTTTATTTATAACTCAAAAAATCTAAAGAATATTTTGATGCATTCCCTCTTAGAAAGCAGCTGGTAGATATCTTCCGTGTTGCAGCAAACCAAATTACTCTACAGTTTGATGCAGAACAGCCTTCTGATCTATCCTGGCTTGCCCAATTTGTGGTGTTTCCTCAGCATGCTTAAGGAGGGGTTTGTTATAATGTGGAAAATAAGGCATTTTATTACCATCAACTGATCCTTGCACTTAAAGGTGATTTATCTTCAGCCTTCGCTACAGCATGTTTCCTGGCTACAGGCTAAAATGTTAATAGATTTTCTAACTTTGCTTGGATTATATGAGATATAATACCAACCATTACTAAGACATGAAATTATCTTTTTCTATCTCTTAATACAATTAAAAATACAGTTGTATATTATTCACATAGACAATTTTATGATTCTTGAGCATTACATATTATAATTAATTTTTATTACAAAGAAGCCAGATTTTTAAATATCTATAGTAGAGGAAACAAAGTACTATTTGAGCTATATCTTTTTTTCCTGTCTTCATGGCCAAGTGGATTTATTTAGGATCTATCCATTGTTTTGGCATATTGCAAGAGTCAGAACAGTTCCAGCATCTAAAACACAACTCAGTTTGTCAGGAACACATAGACATCAACAAACTCAATAATCATTAATAATTTCATGTTAAGCTTTTAGCAAAATGTCATTTGAAAGCAAAAGAGGTATTTGTGACTCAATCTGTGCTATGAAATAGGCACTAATTTCATATTTAAATATTTAAAAGTTTTATAATTTATTTTTTCATCAACTGATACATCAGTGTGTTCAAGTATTATTGAATTTCTCTTCTCTTCAGAGCACTGGCCCAGGGCTTTATTTTAGTGAAACATCCACCCACTAGCTGCCAGTGTTCTGAAATAGAAGAATCTGGCCTTTTCCCATATCCTCCCATGAAGACTCACACAATGACAGTGTCTCCAAGCCTAGGGGGTATAAAGACGAATGCAATCACTGCAAATGAGTGTCCACTGGGAAATTGCTGTCCTGGACTCTTATGAACATCAAATGCCAACTTCTACACAGCTGTTTTTAACCTTGGGCAATTTATTTTACCGTCGTGTACCTCAGATTTAAAATATTTAAAATACAAATAATAATATTGATTTCATGAATATTAAAATATCATGGAAATAATAGGTACAATGCATGACATGTCATCAATAAATATGAGCTATTACTCATTTTTTTCAACAACTATTTGAGTGCCTAACATATACTGGCAGTATTCTGGTTACTGGCAATGTAACAGTGAAAAAGAGAGACAAGTCTCTACACTTGCGGAAATGAGTTCAAACCTTAATTTACATTAGTTAACTCTATCACTTTGGGCAAGTTATTCCTCCAACCATTAATGTAAAGTATTTATTGAGTTTTTTCTATTATATTCTTACTTTATTTTATTTACGTCACTTGGTATTACTGATATTATCTTATAACATTTGTGAGAATTGGGTGGCTGACAGTCTCATCTATTACTACATATCTAGCACTTGGAACAGTATGATTAGTAATCACTCAATAAACAGTCCTCAAATAACTGATAAACTTAGTTACCTTACCTATTATTAAGTCTCTTAATCTTTAAAGTAGGAACTAAAATAGTATATATCTTATAAGGTTGTTGGAAATATTAAAAGAGATAATAGAATGGAGTCTTGGAGATGCAATTACTTTATCAAATAATGGTGGAGGTTTTTTCATATAATTATTTTTGTTCTTTGAATGTTCAATCATTGATTTCAGTCAAATATTATTTCTGAGAGGAAAAAACATATTAACTCTTTGGAGGAGAAACATGAAATCCATAAATAAAATAAGTCAATATCATTACTAAGACCTACAATGACATAGTATCATTAAATATTAGCTGATTGCAGTGTTTGCATCATGTTGCAGATCTCACAATGAATGTGTCTCTTGCACTCTGCTCCTCCGTCTATGTATTGGTAAATAATGACTGAGTGTCTCCACTTTGTTTCCCTACCACCATTCAGTACAAGCTCTTCTAAAATATAGCAAATGATTTCAGTTCCACACCTGTTTCAAATCATTCTCTCAGAGAAGCATGTTTGAAATCCTTCACACATCTTTACTCCCCTACTTCCTTTATTCCCTTTTCTAGACTTTCAAAAATCTTTCCAATTTAATTCTTGAAAATTTCTTCCTTTCTGTTTCTATCGGGGACCTGAGTCTTCGTTGTACGTTTCTGGGATAATATACTCATTTCTCTTGACCTTCTCTAATTTAGCCAGCAAATAATCACCAGATTTTTAAAAAATGTATCATCATACTAATCATGTTCTCTCCCTAATGAAATCCCATTAGAACCTCCCCATTGTCTATTAAAAGAGGATTAAGCTCTTTACAGAACTGCCCTCATGAGCATGCTAACTGTGCAATCAGTCTCATACTTAGAAACGCTCTATGTTTGGTTTATTGATCTGCTGCTACCATCTTGAAATTCTTAATATTTTTAAACAAAGGATCCCATATTTTCAGTTTGCCTTGGGCTCTGCATATTATGTAGCCAGAACTGAATACGTATCCTGGCATCCAATTAAAAGTCCTTTCCAATCTCATTAATCACTAATGGCATCCTTAAATTCCTAAATTAATTAAGGTTGCAATACTTACTATTCCTTACACATTACTGGGATGGCTAATTTTACATATCAAATTGGGCTAAGTGCTATCGAGATAGCTGGTAAAACATTATTTCTGTGTGTGTCTTTGAGGGTGTTTCTGGAAGATATTAGCATTTGAATCAGTAGACTAAGTACAGAAGTTCCACCTTCCCCAATATGGAGTGGGCATCATTCAATTCCTTCAGGGCCCAAATAGAACAAAAAGGCAGAAGAATGGAGAATTTCTCCATCTATTCATGAACTGGGACATTCATCTCCCTCCTTCTTCAGACATCAGAGCTCCTGGTACCCAAGGCTTCAGACTTCATGATTTATGCTGGCATACCTCTGCCACCAGCATTCCACCTCCCTGGTTGTTAGACCTTTGGCCTCCGACAGGAAATGATGTCATTGGCCCTCCTGGTTCTCAGGCCTCCAGACCCGCACCGAATTACACCATTTATTTTTCTGGTTCTCCAGCATATTGTGGGACTTCTCAGCCTCCATAATGGTGTGAGTCAATTTTCATAATAAGTTTCTTCTTGTATATCCATCCTGTTGTTTGCTCCTCTGGAGAACCCTAAGTAATAAAATTATTATCTTCTTACCTTTTATTACATATTTTCTACTCAGTTAAAAACACTCTTCATTTCCTATCTGAATCAAGACCAGCTCACATTGAGCTTTATGAAGTCATCTGACCACTGAGACACAGTAAATTGCGCTGAAAAATGTGTACAGCATTTTTGATTGGCAGTACCTATTAGACAGTTTTTTTATTTTATTATTTCAATTTCCTGTAGACTATTGTTACTGTACCTAATTTAATAATTCCTTAAGAAGGGCTCACTACTTGTTAGATATTTTATAGGCCCAATATATTTATCAAAGTGCTTATAATATAATTACTACTCAATGATTATTTTGCTAAAAAAGTAAACTGCCTAAATTACCCTAATAGATTTGTTTATAAAATTCAAAAATAAGCTATATAAAATTTTTCTGACATAGTCTGCCCTACAATTTATTTCTCAGAGTGAGGGAAAATAGAAAAACATTTCTCCAGACTGTGATAATTTGAGGAAAAATTTTAAATAAATATATATTTAAATATATATATATAGAGAGAGAGAGAGAGAGAGAGTTTAAAATTTGCTTCAAAATCACGTATTTGCCTGTAGTCATCTCAGCATAATTCCTGGAATGTTACCTTTTCTGTCATAGAATGCCTAAATTATTTATTTTATACCCCCAGGCAATCACAACAAGACATTTCTTTGTCCTTCTGGCCTCCCACCTAGGTTCCATGGTTGCTCTTAATGACCACCATATCTACTCCATGTCCCAGAGTTGAGATAATTTGTTGACACAAATATTGACCAAGAATAAATTTTTTTAAAAAAATAATCCACTGATTACTTGAAAAAATAATGCACTGGTTGCTTTGAATTTCAAAGAATATGCAGCTGCAAGAAATATAACTAAAATTTAGAAACAGTTATTAACAGCAGCTAAAATTTTGTTCTATTTTTCACTATGAATGAGTAGTCTTATGCTTTATAGTTCTGATATCACAATCCCAATAGTTGCATTTTTAGGAAAGCCAATACTTAATTTCTGTTGCTTAAATATGTCATTTAATAGACAAAACCTAGTTTGTGTTAAGAACTATTTAAGCGATACAGTCCAGATATTTGATAAACACCCTTAGTTTGAAATATTTTTAGAATATTAATTGAACCTTCTACACATAGAAAAAGCAAACATTTCCCCAAATAAATGTTTCAGAATAACAAGTTTTCTCCTGATTTTTAGCCTGCTTTAGAGTATTATTCAACTGTAGTGTTTTGTTTCTATTAATTACATTTGTTATTCTTTTTATAGGTCATAATATTCCTGTTTATTTGTGTGTCAGTTTCTTGTTGCAAACTAAATAACATAATGTGGAAATTCTGGAAATAAATTCACTCTTCCTAAGGGTTTGTTGTTGATACTGTTTTCGTTGTTGCTTTCTGTTTGTTTAGTGATTTTGTTGGACTAATTCTGTAAAACATGTATTCTTTATAGTGTGTGACCATTGAAGACTCAGTTAGCTTGCTGGTCACCTAATAATTAGATAGAAATTTCCTTAAATGCCTTGAAACAGTAAGTCTTCCACCTTTTGCCAAGACATGCTGTGTGAGTGTTGGGTTATCCCTTCATCATTCCAGGAGCTTACAACTGTGTCTTATCTGGCTAACTTGTTGCTTGCATAGAGCCCCAGTGTTAGCCGGAGGTGAAATTCTTAGGCTTTCTGAAGTCTTTCTTAGTCATACACAAGCCCTGCTCACCTTCAAGGCCTTCTAGAGCCCCAGGAATATACTGCAGTTTTTTAAGCCTCCTGTGGACATTTCACTTTACAAGTTTTTATTTTTAGTTTTTTGGCAATCCTCTTGTTTGCTTCAACTGGTATCACTGCCATAGGCAGCCAATGTTGAATTAAATACCTTAAGGGAAGGTCTTTCTTCAAAGATTCCAGTCAAGTAAAATAAAGACAACTCCTGTGAAAGGAGTTTTTCACGTGAGTTTCCTGACAGGTCAAATTGTGACAATGCTGCAGAAGTGGGACATTTTGAGTTACTTCAAACCCATTCTGTTCCCTTCAGTGGCTGCTAAGCTGCTGGTTTTCACTATGATTGTAGGACTGCGATTTTCAAGTCGCAAATTAAACATCAAAAAGTCATCTTTTCTTACTGCGATTTAGCCACTTTATTACTAGTGCATCTGAAAGTGTTTCTCCATTACCTTTTTTGACCTATGAGTTCTTTCTTCACTTAAAAGTAAAAGGAGTTGGTTTTAATTGGCATTAGGGAAACCTGAATATGATTTAAGAAGTTAGGATATAGAACTATTGTTTCTCCAACTCTCATCATTGTCTCTGCAATTCTAATTCATGAGCAAAATGTTAAAAATCTGCACACTAGGAATTTGGTAGCAAGATGAGAAGCTGTGATATTGAAGGAAAATAAAAGAACATGAAACTACAAGAAACATCTCACCCAGAGACAAACCTCTACAGCCAGAAGTGACTAAATGATGGCTATAAAAAGACACAAAAAATACTATGAGTATTTGCTCTGACCTCATCTTCTTTTACAACATGTTACTTAATCATAATTTAAAATTATTAGCTTCAACATTTTTGAGAAACCTAATAGTCAGCACTCTGGTTCTATTTGTGTTTACTGATCTTTCTAAAAGCTACTCTTATTCCTCAGGTCTCCAGGAAGAGGAAGGGAACCTGCTCCACTCCCCAACAAAACAGCAGAGAAGCAAGTCATTCCCTCTTTCCATCCCCTTATATTCATAATCTCCTTCAAATACTCTCTCTCCTCTTACTAAGGAAGGAATTGAACAAGATCCATCTGCTTACACTGCAACTTTGACAGTTAGTTCTTTTTTTTTTTTTTTTTTTTTTTGAGACGGAGTCTCGCTCTGTAGCCCAGGCTGGAGTGCAGTGGCCGGATCTCAGCTCACTGCAAGCTCCGCCTCCCGGGTTCACGCCATTCTCCAGCCTCAGCCTCCCGAGTAGCTGGGACTACAGGCGCCCGCCACCTCGCCCGGCTATTTTTTGTATTTCTTAGTAGAGACGGGGTTTCACCATGTTAGCCAGGATGGTCTCGATCTCCTGACCTCGTGATCCGCCCATCTCGGCCTCCCAAAGTGCTGGGATTACAGGCTTGAGCCACCGCGCCCGGCCGACAGTTAGTTCTTCAAGGGACTACCGTAACACTGGAGAAGAGATTAAAAAAAAGAGAGCTGATGTATCTATAGTCATGTAATAGGTATCGTATTAGAACTTTACAATCATCATTTCATGTAACTACCACAATTACTGTGCCAATGAAACAATGAAACTCAACATTTTCCAGCTAATAAGTCACAGAGTGAAAAAAATTAAACATAGTTTTGCATGATTCTAGTCTATGTTCTTACACTGCTTCTCTTTTTCTTTCTTTGTAGCCCATGTACACCCTCCCCACAACCTATACATAGCTCTATTTCCAGCCTCACTGGGTAAAAAAAAATAACAATAATAATTTAATATTTAAGCAACTAATCTCTCTCTCTCTCTCTCTCGAGACAGTCTCACTCTGTTGTGTAGTCTGAAGGGCAGTGGCATTACCATAACTAACTGCAGCCTTGACCTGACTATCCAGGCTCAAGTGATCCTCCATCATAGCTGGGACTGCAGGCATGTGCTTCCACACCTAGATATTTATTTATTTATTTATTTATTTATTTAGTTAGTTAGTTAGTTAGTTATTTTTTCTAGAGGCAACGTCTCACTATGTTGCGCAGGCAAATATCAAACTCTTGGGTTCAAGTGATCCTCTGACCTCAGCCCCCCAATGTATTTGCTACAGGTGTGAGCCACTGCGCCCAACCTGAAGCAATTAATTTCTTAAATAAAGTACACAAGCCACAGAAAAGTATAGAGACTTCCACGATTAAGTTTTCTTTAATATCGAAGTATAATGCCTGGAGTATCTAATCTAGACAACCGAGGGGGAGCTCAGTCTTCCTGATTTTTGGAAAAGATCATGTATTTTCTGATTTGTTTCTTGCCACCTCTCATTTTGAAATGATGCCCAAGTAGCACTGATATGCTTTTCTAACCATTTTGAAAAGCAATTGTTCTTTACTCATGCTTCTTCACTGTGTCTGAACTCAATACAGGTACATTTTTCTCCAAAAATGGCATCTCAGCACAAGGAAAGTGTAAAAAAAAGAAAAAAAAAAAAAAAAAAAAAAAAAACAGAAGCCCTTTGTGAGTGATGCCTGCCATAGCCTATATGGGATATAGTTCACCAAAATAGAATATACATATATTCTATAAGTATGTATATTTACATTCTACTTTTAAGCATTAAGTTAATTGTATTTGAATTTATTAGAATATAAAATATAGTGAGAACTAAATCGCTATATTTCACATTACATTTACTTCATACAATAGGTATAAACTAAAGAGAGCATTTTAAGACCTTAACAGATACTTCACCAAAGAAGATGTGCAGATAGCAAATAACCATGTGAAAACATGCTACACATCATATGTCATCAAGGAAATGCAAATTAAAATAATAAGAAGATACCAGTACACACTTGTTAGAATGGCCAAAATCCAGAACGCTAATTGTACCAAATGCTGGAGAAAATGTAGAGCGATAGGAACTCTCATTCGCCGCTGGTAGAAGCACAAAATGGTACAGCCACTTTGGAAAACAATTTGGTGGTTTCTTCCCAAATTAAACATACTCTTACCATATGACCCAGCAATACATTCCTTGGCATCTACCTGAAGAAGTTTAAAACTTATGTCTACACAAAAAAACTTCACATTAATATTTTTAGTGGACTTATTCATAATTGCCAAAACTTGGAAGCAACCAAGATATCCTGAAGATGTCCTTCAGTAGGTGAATGGGTAAATAAACTGTTGTATCCCCACCATGGGATATTATGTAGCACTTTTTAAAAAAAGAACGATCAAGCCACAAAAAGACAAGAAGGAACCTTAAACACACATTAGGGAGTTGAAGAAGCCAATCTAAAAATGCTACATACTGTATGATTCCAACTATATGATATTCTGAAAAAGGCAAAACTGTGGAGACAGTGTGAAAAAAAGATCAGTGGTTGTCATGGATTGGGGGAGGGAGAGATGAATATAAGGAACACAGTGAACTTTTAGGGTAAAGTAGTCTGCATAATACTATAATGGTAGATATTCATCTAAACCCATAGAATGTATAACACTAACAGTGAACCCTAATGTAAACTATAAACTTTGGGTGATAATGATGTATCAAAGTAGATTAATCAATTGTAGTAAATGTACCACTCTGGTGGGGCATGTTGATAATGGGGGAGGTTATACATGTGTGAGAAAAAAGTGAATATGGGAAATCTCTGTACCTTCTTCTCAATTTTTTACTTATTTTAAATGTACAACTAAATTTTTTTCCTCTATAGTCACCCAGTTATGCTAACAAATATTATGTCTTATTTACTCTCTCCAACTATGATTTTGTACCCATTAATACTCCCCACTTCCACCCCTCTCCATACACTACCCTTTCCAGTCTCTGGTAACCATCCTTCCATGCTGTATCTCCATGTGTCCAATTACTTTCATTTTTAGCCCCCACAAATAAGAAAGAATGTGCAAAGTTTGACTCTCTGTGCTTGGCTTATTTCACTTAACATAAAGTCCTCTAGCTCCTTCCATGTTGTTGCAAGTGATAGGATCTTATTCCATTTTATGGCTGAATTGTACTCCATTGTGTATATGTGCCACATTTTCTTTATCCATTCATCTGTGGATGTTCAGTTAGCTTGTCTCCAAATCTTGAGAAAAGTGCATCAATAAACATGGGAGTGCAGCTATCTCTTCTATATACCAATTTCCTTTTTTTGGATATATAAATAGGAGTGGGATTGCTGGATTATAAGGCAGTTTTATTGATCATTTTTTGAGAAACCTCTAAACTGTTCTCCATATTGGATGTACTAACTTACATTCCCTTCAACAGTACACAAAGGTTCCCTTCACTCCACATCTTCCCCAGCATTTGTTATTGCTTGTCTTTTGGATTAAAGTTATTATAACTGGGGTTAGATGATATCTCACTGTAGTTTTGATTTGCATGTCTTGAGTAATCAATGTTGAGCACTTTTCCATATACTTATTTTCCATTTGTATATCTTCTTTTGAGAAATGTCTATTCAAATCTTCTGCCCATTTTTAAATAGAATGATTAGATTTTGTCCTATAGTGTTGTTTGAACTCTTTATATATCGTGGTGATTAGTCCTTTATTAGATGGGTAGTTAGCAAATATTTTCTCCCTTTCTGTGAGTTGTCTCTTCCCTTTATCGATTGTTTCCTTTGCTGTGCAGAAGCTTTTAAACTTGAGGTGATCCCATTTGTCCATTTTTGCTTTGGTTACCTGTGCTTGTGGAATATTACTCAGGAAACCTTTGCCCAGGTCAATGTCCCAGAGAATTTCCTCAATGTTTCCTGTTAGTAGTTTCATAGCTTGAAGTCTTAGATTTCTAAGAGTTTAATCCATTTTTATTAGAGTTTTGTGTATGGTAAGACATAGGAGTATAGTTTCATTCTTTTGCATATGGGCATTCAGTTTTCCCAGAAGCATTTACTGAAGAGATGGTCCTTTCCTCAATGTGTGTTCTTAGCATCTATGTCAAAAATGAGTTCACTGGAGATATCTATGGAATATTTATTCTGTTCTACTGATGTGTGTTTCTATTTTTAGGCATTTACCAGATCATTTTGTATTATATATTATATATAATTATATATATTATATAAGTCCTTCCCACAGTCCTTCCCACTCTTCCCTCCCCTTTTCACAGGCAGAAGTACCTCACCTCATGGCCAGCAGCACCACAGGCCCATGGGGAGTACCTTCAGGCTACTTCTGCTGTTCCCTTCATGACTAAAACCTCTTTAGTCAGCTTGTGGTGACTAAATAATATATAATAATTATATATAGTATATACATATGTATAATATATGTATATATTATATAATTATATATACTATATATTATATATAATAATTATGTATTATATATAATATATAATAATATGTAATATATATTGTATATAATATATGTATTTTATATATATATGTTTGTAGTATAATTTAAAGTGAGGTAATGCGATTCCTCCAGTTTTGTTCTTTTTGCTCAGGGTGGCTTTGCATATTGTGGGTTTTTAGTGGCTCCATATTTCTTTTAGGATTGTGTTTTCTATTCTGTAAAGGATGTCATTGGTATTTTAATAGGAATGTGATTAAATCTGTAGATTGTTTTGGGTAGTATGGACATTTTAATGATATTGATTCTTCCAATCCATGAACAAGAAGTATCTTTCTGTTGTTTTGTATCCTCTTCCATTTGTTTCATCAGTGTTTTACAGTTTTGATTGTAGAGCACTTTTGCTTCTTTAGTTAATTCTTACATATTTTATTTTATTTGTAGCTATTATAAATGTGATTAGTTTATTTCTTTTTCGGAGAGTTCATGGTGGAAATATTCAAATGCTACTGATTTTTGTGTTAATTTTGTATCCTGAAAATTTACTAAATTTATCAGTTCTAATTGTTTTTTAGTGTAGTCTTTAGACTTTTCCAAATATAAGATTATATCGTCTGCAGGGAAGGTTAATTAGCCTTCTGCCTTGCCAATTTGGATGCCCTTTATTTTTTTCTTATGTCTGATTTCTCAAGTTAAGACTTACAGCACTATGTTAAATAACAGTGGTGAAAGTGGACATCATTGTCATTTTCTCAATCTTAAAAGAAAGGCTTTCAGTTTTTTGCCCAATGCAGTATGACATTAGCTGTATGTTTATCATACAAGGCTGTTATGATGTTAGTTATCATCCTTCTATACACAGTTTTTTGTGGGTTTATATCATGAAAGTGTGTTGAATTTTATCAAGTGCTTTTTAGCATCAATTGGAAACAATGTTTATATCATGAAAGTGTGTTGAATTTTATTAAGTGCTTTTTAGCATCAATTGGAAACAATTGAAATAATATGATTTTTGTCCTTTATTTTGTCATTATGATGTATCACATTAATTATTAATTGATTATCTATTGAATAATTGAGAAAAGGATGGTATGTTGAACTATCTTTTTATCCTTGGGATAAATCTCACTTGGTCATGATGAATAATCTTTTTAATATGTTGTTGAATTTTGTTTGTTAGTATTTTGTTGAGAATTTTTGCATCAACATTCAACAGAGTTATTGGCCTGATATAATATAACTATTCCAATTGTTTTCTGGTTTTCACTGGCATGAAAGATCTTTCTTCATCCCTTTATTTTTAGCCTATGTGTGTCTTTATGGGTAAAGTTTGTTTCTTGTTGGCAACATAATGAATCTTGGTTTTTTATATATTCAACCACTCTATCTCTAGATTGGATAATTGTATCAATTTACATTCAATGTTATTACTGATAAGTAGAAACTGACTCCTACCGTTTTGTTATTTGTTTTCTGGTTATTTTTTCATCTTTTCTTTCTCCTTTTCTTTCTTCCTTCCTATCTTCCTTTTATTGGAAGTAATTTTCTATGGTAGTATGATTTTTTTTTTTTTTTTTGCTGTTTTCTATTGTATGTTTTTTCATTTGAAGTTAGCATGAGACTTGCAAATACTATTTTATAAGCCATTATTTTCAGCTGATAACAACTTAACACTTTGCATAAAAAAAGAGCAAGCAAAAAAGCAAAAAGAAAACATAAACACTCTACACCTTAATTTGTTCTCCTGCTTTTTAAGTTTTTGTTTTTATTCATATCTTATTGTACTGCCTGTCTTGAAAATTTGTTGTTATTGTTCTCATTATTTTTTATTGATTCATCATTTAGTCTTCATACTTAAGAGTAGTTTACACATCACAGTTACAGTCTTATAATGCTCTGCGTTTCTTTAGTGTATGTACTATTACTTACTATTAGTGAGTTTTGTACCTTCAGATGTTTTCCTATTGCTCATTAATATCCTTGTCTTTCTGACTGAAGTATCCCCTTTAGCATTTCTTGTAGGAAAGTCTGGTGTTGGTGAAATCCCTCAGCTTTTGTTTGTCTGGAAAAGTCTTTATTTCTCCTCTATGTTTGAAGAAAATTTTTACCAGATATACTATTCAAGGGTAGAAGTTTTTTTTTTTTTTTTTTTTTTTTTTTTTTTCCTCTTTTTTTTTTTTATGTTCCTATCTCTTTTTTTTTTTTTTTTTTTTTTTTTTTTTCCTTCACCTCTTTAAATATCTCATGCCCCTATCTGCTGGCCTGTAAGTTTTCTTACTTACAGTAAAAGTCTACTGTCAGACATATTGGAGCTCTGTTGTATGTTATTTGTTTCTTTTCTCTTTTAAAATCCTTTCTTTGTCCTTTGTCTTTTAGAGTTTGATTATTACATGAATAGAGATTGTCTTCTTTGGGTTAGATCTACTGTGTGTTTTCTTGTACTTTCTTGTACTTGGTTATTGATATTTGATAACCAAGTACAAGAAACGTTATTGATAACCTTTCTCTAGGTTTGGGAGTTCTGTGTTTTTATCCCTTTCAATAAATTTTCTACGACTATCTCTTTTTCTACCTTATCTTTAAGGCCAATGAGTCTTAGATTTCACCTTCTGAGTTTATTTTCTAGATCCTATAGGCATGCTTCATTTTTTTTTCTTTTGTCTCCTCTGACAGTGTATTTTCTAACAGCCTGTTGTATTTGTCTGCTCTCAAGCTGCTAATAAAGACATACTTGAGCCTGAGCAATTTACAAAAGAAAGAAATTTAATGGACTTACAGTTCCACATGGCTGGGGAGGCCTCAAAATGACGGTGGAAGTCAAGGAGGAATAAGTCACATCATACACGGATGGTAGCAAGCAAAGAAAGTGAGAGCTTGTGCAGGAAATTCTGCCTTATAAAGCCATCAGGTCTCATGAGACTTATTCACTATCAGGACAACAGCACAGGAAAGACCTGCCCCCATGATTCAATTACCTCCCACTGGGTCCCTCCCACAACATGTGAGAATTCCAGATGAGATTTGGATGGGAAGACAGCCAAACCATATCACCTGTCTTCAAACTCACTATGTTTTTTCTTCTGCTTTATGCATTCTGCTATTAAAAGACTCATGTGTTCTTCAAAATGTCAGTTGCATTTTTCAACTCCAGTATTTCTGCTTGATCTTGTTAATTATTTGAATCAGTTTGTTTAATTTATCTGATAGAATTCTGAATTCCTTCTCTGTGTTACCTTGAATTTATTTGAGTTTTCTCAAAAAAGCTATCTTGAATTCTGTGTATGGGCATTGAACAGTTAGGTAGTTAATGCAGTCTTTGCAGTTTGGGCTTATGTGCACCCATCCTTCTTGGGAAAGCTTTCCAGGTATTCAAAAAGTTATGGTTGTTTTTATCTGAATTAATCTGCATTAGTGAGTACCCAAAGGCCAGTGACACTGTAATTCTTGCAGACTAATAATAGATGAACCACCTTGATGATTTTGGATAAGATCCAGAAGAATTGTCAGCTTACCAAGCAGAGATTCTTGTTTTCCTCTCTTGCTTTCTTTGAAACAAATGGAGTCTCTCTCTTCTGAGTCACCTGGAGCTTGGGGCAGGGTGAGACAAATACCCCTGCGGCTACCACCACTGGTATTGGGCTGAGTCAGTCCTTAGGCCAGTATAGGACTGGTCTCACCCAAGGGCCACTATAACCACTACTTGGCTATTATCTATGTTTGCTCAAGGACGGGGAGGACTCTACCATCAGCAGGAGGTGAAGCCAGCCAGGTTTGTGTCTTTCCTTCCCTTTAGGGCAGTGAGTTCCCCCAGAACTCACTGGGGAGTAAACTGGTAGAGAGTTGCCATTTTAGAGCCAGGGAGTGGAGTCAGAAAAACCTCAAAAATCTTCCTGGCATTCTATCATACAGTGGCTAAGCTGGCACTCAAACCATGAGACAGTCTTTTGCACTCTTCCCTCCCATTTTCAAAGGCAGAAGTGCCTCACCTCATGGCCAGCACCACCACAGGCCCATGGGGAGTACCTTCAAGCTACTTCTGCTGTTCTCCTCATGACCAAAACCTCTTTAGTCAGCTTGTGGTGAATGTTGGCTGGCCTGGGACTCCTCCTTTAAGGCAGTGGGCTCCCTTGTGGCCCAGGGCAGATTTTAAAATGCTGTTCGAAAGCCAAGGCCTGGAATTGGGTACCCCAAGAGTCCACTTAGTGCTCTACTCCTTGTGGTTGAGCTTATATCTGAAGCAAGCAAGTCTCAGAGTCTCACCCAAGACCCATGGCATACTACCTGTGGTCACTGCTGGTTATTCAGGGTCCAAGTGCTCTTTAATAAGCAGGTCATGTGCTCTTCTAGGACCCTGCCCTTCCAGGCAAAGCAATAGATTCTCTTCTGGCCTAGAGTGTCTTTAGAAATATCATCTGGGAGCAAAGTCCTGGAAAGTGGTACTTATGGCTCTGATTGGCCCCCTATCCTACTGTGGCTGATCTAGTATCCAAGATGTAATACAAAGTCCTGTTTACCCTTTTCACTCCTCTCCTCAAGTGGAAAGGAGGAGTCTCTTTTGGAGTCTAGAGCTATGCAGCCTGCGGTTGGAGCGGGGGATGTCACAAGCACTCTCTTAGCCATCCATGTCCACTGGCTCTGAGCTCAGTTTAGTACTAGGATTTATCTAGGATTTGCAGCCTTTGTGGCCTAGACTGCATTTCAAGTTTATTTGGAGCCCCAGCACACTTTATCCTATAGCAGAAAGACTTGCTGGAACACAAGTTTCAAACACTGGGATGAATGATTCCCCTCTGCCTGGGGTGGTTTAAATATTCCCTCCCTGGACATCAGTTGAGTTTGGTACAGTTCAGTGTTGTCTTTTGATGTGATGGGAAGCACTAAGTTCAATGTAATGTCACAATTGCTGTGCACTCCCTTCCCAAGTGTAGATTCTTTCTCTATGCCACATGGCTGTTGCCAGGAAATGGGGGAGGGTAGTGTTGCGATTGAAGACTGCCTTTCCTCCTCTCTTCAATGCCTTTTTCAGCAACTTGAAGTTAAAAACCAGGTACTGTGAGGGCTCATCTGATTTTTGACTCTTATAAAGGTGCTTTCTTTGTGTAGATAGTTATTAAATTGGTGTCTTTGCCAGGGGAGAGTTGGTAGAACCTCCTGTTCAGCCATCTTGCTCTGCCCCACCTCCTACAATTTTATTTGTTTGTTTGTTTGTTTTGAGACAGAGTTTCACTCTGTCACCCAGGCCGGAGTATACTGGCATGATCTTGGCTCACGGCAACCTCTCTCCCTCTGGTTCAAGCAATTTTCCTGCTTCAGTCTCCAGAGTACCTGGGATTACAGGCACCTGCCACCATGCCTGGCCAATTTTTGTGTTTTTAGTGGAGATGGGGTTTCACCATGTTGACCGGGGTGGTCTCAAACTCCTGATCTCAAGTCTGCCTGCTGTGGCCTCCCAAAGTGCTGGGATTACAGGCATGAGTCACCACATGTGACCACCTACAATTTATTTTTGAAATGTCTTATCCTTACTGTATATTCTGGATATAACTGATTTTATTGTAACTATGCTTACAGTTTGATAACTACTGTGTTAATGGAATCTTTTGAAAAACAAATGTTATTAATGTGAATGTTAGCATCTCAATTTTTATTTTATAGTTAATGTTTAGAGAGTCCCGAATGATAATCATTTGCTTATACCAATATCAAAAAGATATTGCTCTCTCCCATTTTTTTCGAGGCTACAAATTTTGAATCTTTACTCATAGGTTTATAATCGACATAAAATTACTATATGTGAGTGTTTTCATATAAATGAAATAAATGTCTTATTTTTATTATGTTCTTACTTTCTATGTACAGCCCCATTTGTCAAAAAACAGTTCTTTTCTCTTTAAATTACATTGAAGCACTTGTTGCAAATCAATTGAATGTATATATATTAGTCTGTTTAAGGACTTTTTTCTGTGGTCAGTTGATTTTTTAAAAACTGCAGCACACTGTGTTGATTACTATATCTGTATAATAATTATTGAAAACTAGTTACATAGATCTTCAAAGTAAATTTTTAAAATTGCTTTGGATATTTTAAATCCTTCAGGTTTTATATAAATTTTGCAATAACTTCATAAACTGTTTTTAAAACTTATCATTTGTGATTACAATGGGGTTAGTGTCAATCTAGAAATAATTTGAAAAGTGACATCAAAATTGAGTATTACAATCCATGAACATAGTATTTCTCTCTATTTATTTGGGTGTTTTTTTTTTTCACCCATGTTTTGCAGTTTTCTATATAGAGTTTTTACACATAGGTCATTAAATTACTCCTCAGTATTTTATAACATTCGAATCTATTTTGAAAGAATGGCTTTTCAATACAAATTAGGACATGGAAATAGCATCCAGTCTTCATAATCAAGCAGATCCTGATTTCAAAACCTAATTCTTCCACTTACTGGTTTTATGAACTTGAGTAAGCCTCTTCAATAGGATATTTTCTTAGCCATAAAATTATGAAGAAATATGTAATTGTATTAATCACTAATTTTGTTTATTACTTCATGTTGACCTTGCTCTTCTTTTGATTTTTATATCCCACTGTATGAGTAATGCCAAAGAGGCAGAATCCAAAAGACTAAATGTTTATTTTCCCCAACTTCCTTGATTGTGAAGAAATGGACACATGATCAAGGCTAAGTCAGTTTCTTACAATTACCCAGGGTTTTAAATCTGAACTGTTTTTAAAAAGTGCAGCAGTAAAGAGGAATAGAGAATTAGTTTTGGCCACAGGGACACCACCAGAAAAAATGAAGTTTACAGAGACAAATTAACAACAAAGCCAGCAATCAGCTCAACATTTCCTGCTGGCAGTAAAGTAGCTGGAGCTGTGGAATCCTGTTATTGTTTCCAAACACTCTTTGTGTTGGAAATACGGTTCTGGTTTGGCTGTCTATCCTTCTTTGCTTATGCTATTTTGTGAGCTTTGTTGTATAAACTTTCTGTGGATTCCATGAGATAGACATCTATGAGGTATTCTCATCCCTTGCAAAATGTTCTTTGTCTGTTTAAATTATCCATGTTCAACTTGTATTGCTTTCTACTAAGAACTCTAGCTAGCACTCTGCTTCACAGCATTTGTGTAAGAATTAAATCAAGTAAGTAAAGGAAATGACACAGTGCCTAATACTGCAATTCTGAAATGTTCTTTAAACTTCTCACTCAATATCTATTTTAGATCATGGAAAATATGAAGCATTAAATTAATTAATATCTTTAATGAATAATCGAATCCCTCCAAATTCATGGTAATGTTTTATATAATAATGCATGGATGTTCCTAGACCAAACTGAGGGTTGGGCTGCCATTTCTTGTGGCCCAATAATGAAATACAGATGAACTGGGGAGGAAGAGAGTTTTTATTTCAGTAGCCAGTTACAGCAAGAAGGCCTGAAAATTAACACCAGACCAACTCAAAATTACAAAGTTTTCCAGAGCTTACGTATCTTCTAAGTTATATGTCTATGTATAAATTTATGTTCGTCTAAAGACATAAGCAATTAACTTCTTTTAATCTATAACTAAGGTCTGCGTTTTAAAGACCTTCCTCTGGAACCTCAGAAAATTTACTTAATCTAAATGGGTCCAGGTGCTGGGGTGATTACCTTTATCTTGTCTCCTGCTAAATCACGGAGGTTTGGGGAGTTCCTTCAGACTCCCAATATACTTGTCTGTGGAGGCCTGGGAGTTTCTTCATACCCCCAGTAAACCTTGTTTAATCATGCTTTAAGGTTCAGGAAAGGCCTAAGCAAAGCTCTTGGTGGGCTTTTGTTACATTCCAGACTTTATATAAGGGTACTGGCTTTTAATATTTAACTTAACCACTCAGTCAGTACTGAAATAGTTGTTTTGGAGGCCTGTGTTAGTGAGACCTGGCCTGCCACATGGGTACAACAGAGGATTTCTAAATTAATTGAATTGCCTGGACTTACATAAAATTAAAATATCTTAAACTTAGAAAGCTGTAAACATACATTAATATCTAGAAAAAGAAGGGAGACGTAATCCCTAAGTTTGAGTATTCACTCAGAGTTATTTTAGCCTGAAAGTTCTCAGGGAGTAAACAGAAGAGATGCAAGAAATATAGCATTGAAGGCCGGGCGCGGTGGCTCACGCCTGTAATCCCAGCACTTTGGGAGGCCGAGGCGGGCTGATCACAAGGTCAGGAGATCAAGACCACGGTGAAACCCCGTCTCTACTAAAAATACAAAAAAAATGAGCCGGGCGCGGTGGCAGGCGCCTGTAGTCCCAGCTACTCGGGAGGCTGAGGCAAGAGAATGGCGTGAACCCAGGAGGCGGAGCTTTCAGTGAGCCAGGATCGCGCCACTGCACTCCAGCTTGGGCGACAGAGCAAGACTCCGTCTCAAAAAAAAAACAAAAAAACAAAAAAACAAAAAAAAAAAACAAATATAGCATTGAAACTGTTTCTGTGCAGTATTTATCCAGCATTTATACAAATTCTAAGCATTAAAATAATAGTTTCTCTCTAGAATTGTATCCCATTTTATGCCAATAAAATTTTATCATCTTTTTTTGCGTTTACTTCAGCTGGGTGTTTGTTTGAAAGCTTTATGAATTTTTCTCTAAAAGATCCCTAATTTTTATTCAGTGGCATTCTGAAGTATTTTTCTAGAAACAGGTACTTTGTTCAATTAATTTTTGCTCTAAAACTTACTTTTCTATTCTTGTCTCATATGAATTAAATATATTATTTATCCACTCTGTTTCCTGTATGCTTTAAAAGCTTGTAAAACACATTACTGCATCTTATAAACTTCATTTGGTAAAGGTATTGAACAAAGCTTTTTATATTATTATCTAGACCTAAGGAGAATATTTGTTACCTATTCTTTTTTATCCATTGCACCATGATTGGTTATATTACATCCTTTTTCTTTTTTTAGACTAGGTTTCTTCTACATAGCACAAAATACAAATACAAATACTAGGTTTCTTCTACATAGCACAAAATGGTGAAAGGAATGAGGCACATCCCCCATATATCTCCCAACTTCCTGAGCCCAGCACAAACACATTCCTACATATTTCTCTCAAACTTCAGAAAAACACCACCTAGGAAATCCCCGATAAGGACACAGCGGGAACCAATAAAAAATGCTAAATGTGCTGTAACCGAGAGAATTACCTTGTTCCCCTGTAACTTTACATATCCTGTTTACATCGGGCTATAAAACGCAAGCATTCGCATTGTTCGTGGCCCTCTTATACGCTGTGGAATGGAGGGACCAAGTTCGAACTTGCAGTAAAGATCCTTGCCGCTTGGCTTTGACTCTGGACTCTGGTGGTCTTCTTTGGGGAACAAACGGTCTGGGCATAACAATGGTTTTCACCCAGACCTTGGAGTCACTTGGATAGAAATGTGAATCCCTGGATTATTAAGGAGTATTAACAAGTATAGATATATTTACTGGATTGGCCACAGGAATAGAAGTTAGAAGACCTGGTTTAAATCCCAAACGCAATATTTTTGTTGTTGTTGTTATATGGTTTTGGGGAAATTAAACACCAACCTCAGCTTCTTTCAACTATAAAATGGGGATACTTTAGATAATATGTATGTACCCTACCTACTTCCAAGTAACACCTTGAGCATTGGTGTGATATATGTGAGGGCAATTTGCTAAACTGAATAGCATTTCAAATTGCTTCTCTCTAAGAAAGCACTCATCACAATGTCTGGTAATTATCTGTTAACTTGTCTGTCACCCCTTCTAAATTGCTTCCTCCTTGAAGAAAAGATGAATGAATGAAAATGTAAATTACAAGTTACAGAGCCAATAAGAATGTCATAGTACTTGTAATCTAAAAGATTTTCACCACTTGCTGTGCTTTCACAATCTTTTTTCTTCTTTAAATTTAGAAAGAAATTGTATAAACTGTGTTCCTACAGTCTTTTGCTTTTTTTTTTTTTTCTTGTTTTCTTCACTATAAAATGAGAGACAGTTGAGAGAGGTTGGGGTTATAAAAGTGTTGCTATAGTAGACAATAGCATATATATATATATATGAGAACTATTGTAAGTAATTCATAAGAGAAAGAAAAGATTTAAACTGCCCTTTTTAATTAAAGCTGTGGTTTTTATATCAAACATCTTTTAGCAATATGAACTAATTTCCCCCTGTAGAGTTATTGAAAGGACACAAAGACACAAAAATGCGTACCCGCTCCCCCGCCACACCCTCTTGCTAAACCCTTTGTTCTGCTCTCTAATCTCTGCACGTACCAGAGATTTCATAAGTTCTGTAAGTACCTGTTTTTCTTTCTGAGGCCGGGTCACAAGACGTGTTTAAGTAAGATACACTCATGCTGCCATAAACCGGTTGTGCAACCTGACGCAATATAATTAACTGCCTTTGTGTAAAACTGCTCTCCCGCCTCAAGGGTTGAACCGAAATATCAGAAATGGCGGGAACCAATCATAGTTAGCTAAATCGCCTTGTTCAAACACTAGCCAATCATACATCTGATTTGTATAATAATTCTATGCCCACTTTTCTTAGACTATATAACACTGTTCGGAGCTCAGTGGGGGAGCTCTCTCCTGCCCGTCTCGTTTCACGAGCGAGTGAGAGTTCCAGGTTCGAACCTGTAATAAAGGTCCTTGCTGCTTAGCTTTGACTCTGGACTCTGGTGGACTTCTTCGGGGAATAAATGGTCTGGGCATAACATTATACAGGAAGCATATATTAATACAACAATCTTTATTGTTACAATTAAACCTTAGAACCAAAAAGAGAGTTATGTAATTTACAATGGCAGAGAAAGAGTCATTTCTGTATCTGTGATTATAAATTTGATACTTGTTTTTATGCTTTGAAAATGTGCTGGAATCATTTATTCCTTAGCATGTATAGAAAACGTGTTTCTTTGTTTTTATTTGAGGATGTCAATGGATGAGTCATTGCCTAATTTATTTTCAGTTTCAGTGTTATTTTTTCTAGAATCTGGTAGAAAAACTCTTTTTCATTTTAGTAAACAAAGTTGGTAAAATATAATTACTTTAATTCTTTCCTTTCGCTTTGGGAAAAAAACCTTCAAAAGAGTTTCTGTCACAGAAAATATCTATGCTTTTTAGTTATATGAAGTTTCATTGAAAACTTATAACTCTGGCTGAGAATTAACAGGTATAAATAAACAAGGAAATATAATAATTATATGGAGATATAGCAAGTAAACCATCTTTCTGACTTTTCATTTATCAAACATTCATTGGATATATTTTGTACATGGCCAAGTTAATTATTACTGTAGAAATGTATTTGATATAGATTATTGGTCACAGTATTACAGTCATCAAAATATTTGGAAAACAGTCCCACGATGATAAATTCTTTTATTTACATAATGTATTTCGAAAGCAGGGCCCTTCAGTCTTCACATATATTGAATTCTGTTTCTTTTATATGGACAACAGATTGGTAATCCAAACTATCAGTTTGTTTAAAATTTCCCTCAATTTTATATGCAAAGTAGTCAGAACACAGTAATAACATTGTAGGGGAAAAAAAAAAAATGAGTTCTTGTCATATGACCAGAAGTTAGGCACACAGACACAGTGTAGGGTAAGTAGGGCAGGGCTTACTGGGTGAAAAAAAAAAAAAATAACTCTCCACCAAGTGAGAGGTAGTCCTGCTAGCAGGTTTTCCACCTCACAGATTGAATTCCAGGTTACCACACAGGAACAGGAGGGGCCAGGCTCCTCACCCCTGCAAATGGCATGAATTTCCTGAGGCTCCACTCCATCCTCCCAGTGTGCAGGCTGCTAGGAGATTCTTCAGGGACCCCTTTTTACTTGACTATCTCAATAGGGAGTATAACATGTTATATTCTTGAAGTTTAAGTAACAGGATTGGATATTTAGTCTTGGCTCCACGTCTTTGTGTGTGTTCTTAGAAAAATTAACCTGTTGTTTCCATTTTCTCATAGAGGAACAAGTTTGACAATGCTACTTAACTTATGGGGGGGTTGTTTTTGTTGCTTGTTTGCTTTAATATTCTATGGAATGTTGCTCTATGTAAATCTCCTAGGAGAGTGCCTGGCCCAGAGTAGGTGCTCAAGGAACACAAACTGCAATCTAATTACTACTGCTCATATTTTTATTATTAATCAACACACACGAGTGGATTAACCACCTCAACATCCACCCTTGATCTTTTTCTCCTGCTATTTGACCACAGGCATGTAAGTAAAGAGAGAAATGTAAGCCAAAAATAAAATTCTAAGGCCCCCAACCAGATGAAGGCTCTCTTAAAATTTAACTTGAAAGACTAGTTCAGGTCATGACAGGAAGTGGGAGTCAGACATGCCTCATTACACCTTTCCTGCATTAACATCAACAATGAACTTTAAGTCATAAGAAACATGTTACAACCTATTCTCTCTGAGGGCAACTATCTGAAGACTTCCTCTGCATGATTAAACTTTGGTCTCCACAACATCTTACTGCAACCCACACATTCATTTCTATTGACCCCAGGATTTTAGATAAACTAAACAATTGTCAAATCAGAAAATGCTTAAATCTATCTGTAAACTGGAAGCCCCCACTTCAAGTTGTCTCACCTTTCTGGACCAAACCAATGTATTCCTTAAATGTATTTGATTGAAGTCTCATGTCTCCCTAATGTATAAACCCAAACTGCATCCCCAGTCACCTTGGGCACATGTTCTCAGGACCTCCTGAGGGCTATGTCATGGGCCATGGTCACTCATATTTGGCTCAGAATAAATCCCTTCAAATATTTTACAGAATTTGACACTTTTTGTTGACAGAAGTCAATGGGTAAGGCACAAAATATAGAATTCATACATGGGTGGGGATGACAATATTAATAAACTTTCCTTTCATGTATGTCACTTATTAGAAATATATCAAATGGTATCCTACAGAAAAGCGACAATCACGTATGTGAATTGTACTTTATATACTTCTAAAGGACTGGGGACTTTTATAATTTGACAATAATAATAGTCCATATTTACACAATAATATTGAATTCATGCCTTGGGTCATTACAGAGTTAAAAGAGCAAAACCTCAGGTTGCTTCGATTTGGAGCAGAATCTGGTGGAATGACTCAGAAAGCAATATAATTTAATGTTTTTGCACATGGGAGGAGAGTTACCAGTTAAAATTCAGCCTGTAAGTTTTTTCTCTAAGCTCAGACAACCAATATATTTACACAACTTTTCTTACTCTCCTAAAAGCAGCAATAGAGACAATTTGCAAATCAAAAGTGGTCAGAAGTAGGTTCAACATCCCTTTCATTGGAGCATAATAGACTTCCTCAAGTAGCACTGAGGTACCTTTATGTTTAGCGACAATGTAGGAACTGCAGTACTTATATAGAAATTAACATGTTAAGGGCTCTGTACTCAGAATCTAGACAGTCACAAAAGTCATTATTTTTTTCCAAAGAAGCACTCAGCCCTCCTACATGCTACTTGGATAGTACATAGACAAAGCTCACTAAAAGAAAATAATGTGCTTCAAGAAGTAAGTAGCAACAATAGAACCCAGGGAAAGGTTTTATTGAACTATCATTTACATAAAGTAAATTTTACATATCTTAAAGGTATTGCTCAATGAATTTTTACATTTGTATATACCAGTTAGATGACTATCCAGTTCAAGACATAAAATATCTTTTCATCCCAGAAGCTTTATTGCTCCCTTTTCCAATTGATAGCTTTCAGAGTAGTCATTCTAATTTTTTTTTCATCAGAGGTTAATTTCTGTAATTGAACTATATAAACTTGCACAAATATCTTATTAAATAGGAATTTTAATTTATTACATACTTTAACATTAGATTTATTGTTTACTTTTGTCAATGTATTTGCTATTATTAATTGTTTGAACTTAGTTACTCTCTTCGAGTGAATTATTACTCTCTCCTAGTGAAACCACGTTTGCAAAATTATGACTGAGAGTGAAAGAGATCTAATCTAACCAACTCATCTTGCTTCGAACCTTTAAGCTGCCCTCGTTCCTTCCTGGGCATAGGCTGAACTAACTTTGGGAGTAACTTAGTTTATAGTTTAAAACTAAGATGATAACAGCCCTTTCCCAAAGCAAACCTCCTTCTTGCCTGGACTGGACTACCTTTATAGTACTAACAAATTAGCAACAAGATTAGAAATTATTGTTTAAGAGTCATGCAGCTGGAGGCTACAAGATTCTGACTCTTCCAAAACTGCCCCTAAGATAAGTGCTTGAGATATTTTGCAGATCCTGCACTTGAAAGATCAGCTGGCACCACTCAGATGGATAAACTGGCTCATCTGATCTTCTGGCCCCCACCCAGGAACTGACGCAGCACAAGAGGCCAGCTTCAACTTCCCATGATTTTATCTCTGACCCAACCAATCAGCAGCACTCTTGACTCACTGGCCTTCCCCTATCCACCAAATTAGCCTTAAAAACTCAGATTCCTAAATGCTCAGGAAGACTGATTTGAGTAATAACAGAACCCCAGTCTCCCATACAGCTGGCTCTGCATGAATTACTCTTTCTCTATTGCAATTCACCTGTCTCGATAGATAGGCTCTGTCTAGGCAGCGGGCAAGGTGAACCCATTTGGCAGTTACACTAGCCAATAATTTCTGCTAGAATTTTAAATTAAATGCACAACATTCCTTATTAACCTAAATATATCTGTGATCCAGGTAACAACTACAGGCAAGAATATTATTGACAAAAAGAGTCAAACTCTGTACAATATTTACAGAAATGTATTCTGAGCCAAATGTGAGTGACTGTGGCCAATAATCCAGCCCCAGGGGATCCTGAGAACATGTGCCAAAGGTGATCAGGCTATAGCTTGGTTTTACACATTTTAGAAAGTCGTGAGACATCAATCAATACATGTAAGATGTGTATTAGTTTGGGTTGGAAAGACAGGACAACTCAAAGACGGTGCTTCCAGGTCATAAGTGGACTCAAAGTTTTTCTGATTGGCAATTGTTTGAAAGAATTTATCTGATGACCTAGAATCCATGGAACAGAGTAGCTGGGTTAAGATAAGGGGTTGTGGAGACCAAGGTTCTTATGCAGATAAAGCTTCCAGGTAGCAGGCTTCAGAGAGAATAGATTGTAAATGTTTCTTATCATACTTAAAAATGTACCCAACTCTTAGTTAATTATCTCCTGAATTAGGGAAAAGAGCTGGAAAGGAAAGGGGATTCTCTACAGAATGTAAATTTTCCCCTACAAGAGACAGCTTTGCATGTCATAGAAACATTTTGGGATAAAATATTTCTAATTTTTTCAGGGCCTGCTATTTTTCATTTTGGTATCTTATTGCTACAAAGAGTTGGTTTTGTCAGTCTTAAGGACGCTGCTTTAATGTTAATGCTGATCAGCTGAAAGGACGCTGCTTTAATGTTAATGCTGGTCAGCTGAACCTGAAATCCAACGGGAGGAACATATAATGAGGCATGTCTGAATACCCATTCCTATCATGGCCTGAACTAGTGTTTCAGGTTTACTTTATAATGCCCTGGGCCAGGAGGAGGGGTCCATTCAGTTTGTTGGGGCATTTGAAATTTTAGTTTTGGTTTATGATGTGCTGTGTCTCTTAGACTAGATAAGCTGTGGTCATTACATAATAATGTTCTATTCTTGAATACACTCTATGTATGTGCCATCTTACTTTTCAGCTCCCGGAGTTCTTTTATATAATTGTTTTATTTGACAAAATACAACTCTGTAAAGTAAGAGGGCATGACCAATTTTCTATATTTTATTCAGGGTTATATGTGGTGTGTTTCAGAGAAGTGAAATGGGAGATTTGGCACTCAAAAGACATCTTATCTCTCTCTGCTATACTACCTGGCTTCCTTCTTACTTGTAATGATTATGATCATGCTACCTAAGAGTGATGTATTATAAAAATTGTACACAAAATACGTGTGGTTTAGCTCCAGATTGCACCATAGCATATTTATAGTTTTTCTCTTTTTTACCCCATTAAAGGCATTTTTATGGATGAGCAGAGCAAAGGTATACGCTGTAATTCCTAGAAGAAAATAAGATAATCATAGTTACTGAACCCAAGAGAAGGTTCTTGGACCTTGCGCAAGAAAGAATTTGGGATGAGTCCATAAAGTAAAATGAAAGCAAGTATATTAGAAAAGTAAAAGAAAAAAAAAAAGGCTACTCCATAGCAGAGGAGCCCAGAGGGCTGCTGGTTGGCTATTTTTATGGTTATTTCTTGATTATATGCTAAACAAAGGATGGATTATTCATGAGTTGTCCCAGAAGGGAGTGGGCAATTCCCAGAACTGACGGTTCCCCCGCTTTCAGACCATATAGGGTAACTTTCTGACACTGCCATGGCATTTGTAAACTGTCATGATACTGGTGGGAGTGTTTCTTAGCATGCTAATGCATTATGATTAGCATGTAATTAGCAGCATGGATGACTAGAGGTCGCTTTTGTTGCCCTCTTGGTTTTGGTGAGATTTGGTTGGCTTCTTTACCACAGCATATTTTATCAGCAAAGTCTTTCTGACCTGCATTTTGTGCCAACTTCCTATCTCATCCTGTGACTAAAACACCCAACCACTTGGGGATGCAGCCTAGTGGGTATCAGCCTTTTTTTTACCCAGCCCCTATTCAAGATGTTGTCACTCTGGTTCAAATGCCTCTGACAATAGTAGTGGGGAGGGGAGTAATAAAGGAGGAATGTTAAGACTTGTAAAATTGATCATCTGATCTCATTTAACAACTACAGAACATGCAAGTACATTATCCTAGACTCACTCTAATTCCTGATGATCTCAGGATGAGGGGTCAGGGTACCATATCACTGAGTCCTTTTCCACGCTTGCGCAATCTAGTTTTAGAACACGAGGTTATACTCATCTCTTAGAGGTGGTTTTTGTACAGCCAGTCCTAGTAGAAGTAGGAATAGTCTATATTACATTTCAAGATTTCTTGGAGCTAGGGTTTTATGATTCTTTGGAGATTCATAATTTTCAGTATCAATGACATTCCCTAGTATTAAGCTGGATTTTTCTAATTTACTGCAACCCACTAAATGGTCCCCTAGTGGTCTGAAAAATGAATGTGTGCACCCAACCCTAAACACTGTATTTAGTACACTTGTCACCATTCCTCTCTTTGCATATTTTAATCCAGAATTATCTCTTTTTAGCAGGAAAAAAAATCTTTGTATGAAAGCAGTGTCAATTGAGTCCTGAATTCACCATGTACTAGCTATACAAGATCAGGGCTCAGTTTTCTCATTATAAAATAGGGAGAAATTATATATACTTCCTAAAGTGCTAAATGAATTAATGTAAATAAACCTCCTAACAAAATACCTGAAACATATAAGGTGAATTTGTATAAACTAATATAGTGTATCTGTCTATAAAGTATATTGTGTGTGTGTTTACATATAGATATATGTACACACTTTATATATACACACATATATAGTATATACACCATATATACACTATATATACACACTATATATAAATCTGTACAGTATTCATACAGTATGTATAAGTATACTCAATCTCAAATCAGGGATATGATGATATATAGACAAAACTAATATTGTGTATCTATTCATATATATACATACACTATATTCATATATATACATATACTATATGAATAGATACACAATGTTAGTTTTGTCTATATATCAGCATATCCCTGATTTGAGATTGAGTATATTTATACATACTGTATGAATACTGTACAGATTTATATATATACATATAGAAATGTATATACATACATATACATTATATATAAGCCTTCGTATATACTTTATATTATATGTATTCTAATAGGTATTATTTACATATTAGCTCTACATCTGCTAAAGTTCAATTCTGAACTAACTTTAAAATTGGTGCAACTGTGCTATATTTTGTTTTCATTTTTCCTCACCTGGGATAATATATGGAAAAAAAAATAATTACGTTGCACCAACCTAATATAATAGCTCCTTAATTGATTTTCTCCTTTAATTTATGATCTACACTGCAAGCACAGTGTAAAAATGCTACTGCCCTATTTTGGCATCTTTGATCTCCATCCCGAAAGCCTACAATGATCAATTGAACTTGCTTAGTATGACCCGCAGAACCACTAGATCTTGCCCAACTTAAATTTTAAACTCATATACTGAAGCATCCCATATCTCCATTCATTCATACCATCTCCTGTAGTTACCTTTCACAATGTCTAACTATTGGACATTTCTTAAATAGCTGCTTAGATGTACCACTGGTACTTTTACTTCCTGTCTATAAGAAAGACACTTTTCACCTATTTTCCGTATCATAAACTTTGAGTCATTCTTTAAGTTTAGATAAAACATTTTCTTCCTAAAACCCCTAGACAGACATTCTCTTCCAAGTTCCAGAGTGCTATCAATACTACCTGTGTAATGTTTATCTAATTATGTAACAATTAGTTGTTTATGGGTGCACAGCTCTTGATGGTTGTGAAAACAGATGTCATCTCTCTCAGTTAACAATACCAGGATCTATGCTGTGTCAAAGATGCCGGAATCTCCTTTGTATTAATTTACTATTCTGTTTCTTAATCCATTTTCCATTTTGAATGTTTCTAAGACACAACACCTATGTATTTGTTTGTTTATACATTTATCAATAAGTTCAGGGTTTGACACAGAAGAGTCACACTCTTAATATTTGATATTTTAAATTTGTATGTACAGAAAACAAACTAATATTTAGCACATCCCCGATTTGAGCTAGTTAGAGCATCTGTTTCAGTTGGTTTATTGTAAAAATGAAAAGGAAGAAGGAAATAACTTCTCCTAAACTCTGCCCTATAAGAGGCCAAACAAATTACTTAGCAATTTTTAAGTTATTTACACACTCATTGTCTTACATTTTTAGCGGTGCTTGTCAGTTGTGCATGAACATCTGTCTATATACTTCCAAATATTTGATAAGACATATTCAGCTTGACTGACAAGGTTACCATTTTGTGCCCTTGTCATTTTCAACTTATCGACATCTGTCATGCATTTTGAGGGGTAAGGAGATGGAGTCAGTAAGTTATAACTCTGCCTTTATTTTTAAGTTTAGACCTTTCAAACTCTTGAATTGTGCCTGAAATTTTCTGTGTCATTCCATACGTTATACATGTTCCAAGCACTTACTTCATTTTTTGTTGCTGTCTCAGACACTCACTAATATTGTCATTCAGAGACAGTGAACTATATCACTAAAGTACTCCTTATATTATTTCAATTTGCACCATGTATAGAACTGAAAGGGCAATAGACTATACTAGCCGCTCTCCACTAACTGGTGGAGAAGGAAGAGAGTGGCAATTAGGGACAAAAACAGTGACCTTGGAACACTAGCCTGAAATTAGTGAATCTTATTTTCATTTTCAGTTCCTAAATACATTATGAAGGCAGTCCCAAATATTGTCCATCTGTTTTCATAGGAGGTTAGAATAATGAAGAATATATTTTAATTTATATAAAAACATATTTTATATTTGTGAAAGTAAGGAAACAGTAACTGTTTTTCAAAAATTGTATCAGCTCTTTTTTTCTTCTTTTCTTCTTCCATTCTGTAATTCCTTCTTTCTTCTATTCTTTTTTCCTCTTTACTTCTGTCTAGTTTATTCTAATATTTTAATTTTATTCCTTTTTTATTGTATTGTGTTATTGATATATCATAGTAGTACCTATTTTAGGGTACATGTGACATTTTGATACATGTATGTAATGTGTAATAATCAAATCCATATAATTGGGATATCCCTCACACAAAACATGTATCTTTTCTTTGTGTTGGGAACAGTACAATTCATCTCTTCTAGCTATTTTGAAATATACAATAAATTATTTTAACTGTAATTTCCCTACCATACTGTCGAATACTGGAACTTATTTATTCTATCTAACTGTATTTTTTGTACATATTACCAAATCTTTCTTTCTTCTCCCTCCCTCCTTCTTCTTCCATTTCTATATCAAATATTTATTTTTTTGTGTGTAAAAAGTACCATACTATGACTTGTAGAAAATGTGGATTTAAATAAAATTAACCAACTGATATGTTTTGGCTGTGTCCCCACCCAAATCTCATTTTGAATGGTTGTTCCCATAATCCCCACATGTCATGGGAGGGACCCTGTGGAAGGTGATTAGATTATGGGAGTGGTTCCCTTGTGCTGTTCTCATGATAGTGAGTGAGTTCTCAAGAGTTCTGATGGTTTTATAAGGGGCTTTTCCCCCTTTTGCTCAGCACTTCTCCTTCCTTTCACCATGTGAAGAAGGACGTGTTTGCTTCCCCTTCTGCCATAATTATAAGTTTCCTGAGGTCTCCCCAGACATGCTTAAATGTGAGTCAAATAATCTCTCTCTCTCTTTTTTTTTTTTTTTTTTTTTTTTTGTAAATTACCTGGTCTCAGATATGTCTTTATTAGTAGCGTGAGAAGGAATGAATACACCAAAGAACCAAAAAACTTTCCTTTTTAAAAATAGCTATCTAGTACATATACCCTCATATACCCTTATATGAGGCTATAAGGGTAGCAGGTGTTTTCCTTAGGAAGAAGAGAAAGGCAGAACACAAAAATCCATCTGTGATGACAATCATAATAATGATTAACAGAGCCCTACCAGATAAGAAAGATTTATTAGAACCATAAAAATGGGACATACCGAGACTGCCACAGCCTTAGAGAAAGGAAAAATTAAATTTATTCAAGGATAATATAAAATATTTTAGTAAAGGTGTAACAGTTGAGTTTGGTATTAATGGATGGATCATTTAGTACTGGTAGAGAGAGTGTAGGTAAAAACCTGGTTTCCAACCGTATGGTACATGTTTACAACTTGGAAACATTTTAAATAAAGACTCAAAGACTTCTGAATCAGAATCTTGGTGTGGTTCATTGATGAAGAGCTTTGAGAGAGGCCAAGGATTTTTCATTTTTACAAATGACCTCAATAAAGTGGATATCTACAAGTTAGTGGTGCTTGTTGCCCCTGGATTATAACAAGTTGACACAAGGCTCAACAAGATCTGGAATCTGGAATCATTAAGTAAGTGGAACTGAAGGCATATAGGTTCTTACAAAGAAGAAATGGTTGATAAATGTAGAAGTTAAATGGTTGTTGGAGAATGAGCCTATTGAACACAAGGCCAATACTTCTGGTATTTAACAAATGTTTTTGAGACCCAAATTCCTATTCTGGTTTTTAGGGATCCAGCAATGATCAAAGTAGATATTTGTTCTTGTGGTGCTTACATGCTAGTTATGACAGACAAACAAGAAGCAAATACAAAAAAAAAAAAAAGCAAGATTATCTCAGACACTGTGTGCTGTTGTTACAGGACCAACAGGTTCCTATGCCCACTGTCCAGTAACAGACCAATACATTGAGACAGTACGATTTGAAGCAGAGAAAATTTTTAGTGATATCAGAGCAGCCAAGTAATGATATGGGAGAGACCCTCAAATGCATCTCCCTGAGGAGTTCTGGGTTGTGGGCTTTTAAAGGTGTCATGGAAGGTGAAGGGCTGGAAAACTGGGGTTACAGATTGGTCAGGGTTAGGGAGATGAGATCATCAGGATGTGAAAACTATATTCTTTGGTGAGTCCTTCAGAACAGTAGCCATCAGTAGTTTCACTGGCATGCAATACCTGCAATATCTTAAATGGAAAACTTAAACATTTCAAAATGTTTACGTTGTTATCTATGGAGCAGTTAAAGGGAGCTCTAATCATGCAACAGCTTCTGTGTCATTCAGGGGCAAACAACTCTGAACAAGCAGGTTAGAGAGCAAGCTGACCTAATGATTATTGCTGAATTCCCTGCAAGCTTGGTTTGTTTTCATTTCTCCCCCATCTCTTCTTCTCTGTTAATTACATAAAATTTATAGGGATGGTTTCACTGTAAAGGAAGGTTGACTGAGGGAGCGAGTAATGGGACAATAATATTTAGAAGGGATTTAACAAGAAAAGGGGGCCATCCATAAAAAAGATGGGGGAAAGAACATTCCAGGGAGGGGAATGCCACAGGCAAGGCCTTGAAGCCCAAACATACTTGATATGTTTGTAGAACAGAAAGTATGAAATCAATTGGTAATGGGCCACTATGCACTGCTTTCATGTGGGAGGGGGGCTGATATTATTGTACCTAGCAGTATTACTTTCAGGGCAATATAAAAATTGTGGAGTATAGGGAGGGTATTCGAAAAGCCTAGCTGAAATTTATTTGTAGTACCCAATCTAAGAGGTAGTAAAATCCTTCCCTAAGTCAATCTCAGAATGGCCAAGAAATGACCAGCCATATTGAGAGATATTTTGGAGATGAAACTATCAGATTGGGTAGCTGCTTAACTATGAGCTACCAAGGTAAAGAGAAAAGTAAAAACTGAATTGAATTCAAAAGTTTAATTTGTATGATGCTACTTGACAGCATTGTCAGGTGCAAAAATGAGGATGTTTGGAAGACAGGGCATCTAAAAATTGTGTTCTGATTATGTTAACTTTAATCCTTTTTGAGAATGAGAATGATGCTTTCTATGGCTTCTATGGGGTATTTTAAGTTTGCTTTAGTTAAGAGAAGGTGCTTTGTATATGTGTTACTAGACAAGCATTATTCAGTTTTTTAGGCTTTATTTTTTTTTTTAATTTGACCTAAATATAGTACTGGGTTGGAAGAATTGAAGCCCTACATTCTTAACTTGGTTCTAGCCCTAACTGTGTAATCTTGAGTCAGTCATTTCTCAGATATTCAATTTCCTCACTTAAAAGGAGGAATTTAAAAATAAGTTTTTGGTTATTCCAGCTCTAAAAATTTATGATTTTACTACTCTTTTGCTATTTTGCTTAACTTATGGAAAATAGTTTTGAAAATGCTCTTTGCTTAAGTATAAATTAGTTGCATTTTCTAAAATGTATTTATCCTCTATCTTTAATGACTAAATACTCTCAACAATGTCCAAAGACCCAGTACTAAAAATTAAAATTAATGACCAAGAGAGAGGTATTCTGGTGGTTATTCATAGCCATTTTGTATATTTTTAAAATATTTTGATTAATACAGTATAAGCTTTCATCAGGGGCAATTAGCAGTAAAGCTGAGATGTACAATCAAGATCAGTCTTTTACCTAAATGCTCCCCAGGCTCTCTACATCATTCTTCATATATTTAAGCCAATGCTAATTTCCTCTGGTTATAGTTTTCTTGCATGTATTATTATTTTGAAATGACACTATGTTAAATGTTGATGTACTCATGAAAAATTTTGGAAGAAACTGTTAAATAACAGCTAAGAGCAAGACAGAATATCAAAAACACTTTTACTTGCTTCTAAAGTGTAAGACTTCAGTTAACAGACAATGGATTATGCTGACACAAAGAATAACTTTTGCAAATTAAAGTTGAGGCTAATTCTAAACTCTGCCAAATACCTTTGGCAAACTATTTGTCTGAGAGGAGTACACTCTCTTTAAAGGTAAAAGAAAGATAATTGTACCTGTCCCCTACCAACTGCACAGTAAAATTTAAAGGATTAGTGAGTGATTTAGTCTAGTGCTTTGAATGTGAATTTACATGACATGAGTAAATAAAAAGTGCCATCATTTTATTGGGGCCTGTGGTGTATATCTTAACTTCTCTTTTTTTTTTTTTTTTTTTTTTTTTTTTTGAGACGGAGTCTTACTCTGTCGCCCAGGCTGGAGTGCAGTGGCCGGATCTCAGCTCACTGCAAGCTCCGCCTCCCGGGTTTACGCCATTCTCCTGCCTCAGCCTCCGGAGTAGCTGGGACTACAGGCGCCCGCCACCGCGCCCGGCTAGTTTTTTGTATTTTTTTAGTAGAGACGGGGTTTCACCGTGTTCGCCAGGATGGTCTCGATCTCCTGACCTCGTGATCCGCCCATCTCGGCCTCCCAAAGTGCTGGGATTACAGGCTTGAGCCACCGCGCCCGGCCTTTTATCTTAACTTCTCTTATCTTTGCTTCCTCATCTGCACAATGGGAAGACTAATAACCCTCTGGCTTACCTAATTAATCTTGATGTGAATTAATTAGTAAATGATGACTTTATATAGCTTGATGTAGGGAAAATTATATTATTGATTGATTCACAAGATATTATAGTTTTGTACATAAATGCTCAATCTCATTTTCTTAAAGTAGATTTGCTTTGACAGCTATGACTATTCTGCCTGGAACTCAGCAACTGAATCTCTATTTACTGAACAAATCATTTTTTTTTCGTTGAGAGATAGGGTCTTGCTCTGTCATCCAGACTAGAGTGCAGTAGCATCATAGCTCACTGCAACCTTGAACTCCTGGATTCAAGCAATCCTTCTACCTCAGTCTCCTGAGTAGTTAGGACTACAGGCACTTGTCACCATGTCTGCCTAATTAAAAAAAAAAAAAAAAAAAAAAAAAAAAACACATAGATGTGAATTCTTGTTGTGTTCCTTGAAATCCCGGCCTCCATCAATCCTCCTAGTTTGGTCTCTCAAAGTCGTGGGATTACAGGCATGTGCCACTGCATCTGGCCCAAATTAAATTCTTAACAAAATTCCTGAAATGTCTCTTGGTTTATTCTATATGAAAAAAAATTCTTACACTATTTTTAATTTACCTTTCAAAAAGAAAAGTGCAAGTGAAACATGATTTCTCTGAAATTTATCTTACCAGTACAATTTTTCTTATATATTTTTTGCTTCTTTCTCCAATTTAGAAGTTGCATAACTAAATTATATTTTCTAAAACACTCATTCATGTTTATAGCTATGACTATGAACCAGATTAGTAACAATAAAAATAAATGTGTAGAACTTGTATATCTTTATTATAAGTTGTTATTACATGAACACTATATTGTAATTTCAATTGTGAAACCTATCAAACAAGAGTACAGAACAAATCTTCAGTCATGTACCCAAATGTAGTAGATATTTACATTTGCATGGTAAAAGAATATTATTTCTGTTTTCTTTCTCAAATATGTCATCTTTAAATGAAAATTTCATTCACACATTAAAATGACAAAAGTAAGATTTCTCTCCTTTTTTCCAAATTTTATTTTAAGATAACCAGATGTATGCATTCTTGAAAAGGTAATTTCTAAGTAATATTATTGTTTTGTACTTAGGATCCCTTGCTTTCTTTTCCTGAGATTATAAGCCTGCAGGAATGTGAATTTACATGAAAATCACTGGTATCCTCTCCAGGAAAAAAAAAAAAAAAAAAAGTTTTTACAATTGGATTAATCTTGCTTTTTTTCCCCCTTATAAATGAAACAGTCATTTTCTTTCTTTCAAAATATTATTGAATCTCTAAAAAATCAGTTAAATTTCAAGAGTGCATATAATGTTCTGAAACTTGTTTTGGCCTAAGCATGAAACTGGTGGGGTTTGTTTGTTTTGGTTTTGGTTTTTTAGGACTAGATTTACCTAGGATGAAATTTGATTCTGCAGGTGTCCTGTTGTGTTTCTACAGTAACAATTAAACAATTCCACATCAACCTAATTATATTACATTGGCTACACAGACAGAAGTGGAGTTTTTTTGTTTTCGTGATTTTTGTTTTTCAGAGTCTAACTGGCTTAGTAATGAGACAAACTCACTAGACAGGGAGGCCTTAGTGCTGAATATGTTCTTCAGCTATTTTTAAGATAGTTTTTAGCTGTTGCTAAAAGAGTGTTTACCTAGGGTAAAAAACCATAGCTCCAGTTTTCTCTTTGCTCATCCACAGAACTCATCAAGAGAACTTTTCTTGGATTCAGTTAGACATATTCAAAATCAGGTTAGGCATAGTCCCTAAGATACCCAAAACATATCTAAGTTAAGTACAGCTACTTTTAAATTTTATTTTGTTTTGTTTTGTTTGAGACAGAGTCTTGCTCTGTTGCCCAGGCTGGAGTACATTGGCACGATCTCCGCTCACTGCAACCTCCAACTCCCAGGTTCAAGCAATCTCCTGCCTCAGCCCTCCTGGTAGCTGGGGTTACAGGCACATGCCATCATGCCTGGCTAATTTTTGTATTTTCAGTAGAGATGAGGTTTCGTTATGTTGGCCAGGCTGGTCTCAAACTCCTGACCTCAGGTGAACCACCTGCCTCAGCGTCCCAAGATGCTGGGATTACAGGCATGAGCCACTGCGGCCAGCCCGCTTTTAAATTTTATATTTTTCTACAGGAGTAACATGAATAATAGTGGTATATATAATAAAAGATCAAATCTATTTTGTTGCTTGTATCAGATATATACTGCTTCTTAATAGTCAACACATAATTATTAAAGGAAATATTTTATTCAATGTTCAGGTTGCTTTTTTTGGTTCCAAGGATGAGCCAGCCTATTGAGCCATTGATACTTTCATGTAGGTGAAGAATGTCTCTCGGATCAGGATGCTAATTGTTATTATAAATTGTTATTACATGAACACTATATTGTAATTTCAATTGTGAAACCTATAAAACAAGAATACAGAACAAATCTGGATTTAAGAACCAGGAAACAACTTAAAATGTGTGCATGTGGAGGTGTGCTTGTCTGTGTGCATGCCTATGTGTGCACACAGGGGTGCAGGGTTATAAAATCTGTGGAATTGTTGAACAATGAAGACTTGAAAGCAAAGAAATGAGGATTTTCCCATAAGCCTCCTCCCCAAAGTATCTAAGTAACATGATGTGTACGTATCTCTCAGTTTACATATTCTCTGTGATTCTCAGTTCAAAATGTCTAAAACATAGTCTGATTAGATTAGCCCAGAACAGCTAACTGCTCCTGATTTAATCAGTTCTAGGTTGAGTAATAGCAATAGCAAAAGCTTTGTGGACCCTTCAAAGAGATATTTTATATGTTACAGAACAAAAACACTTGAATTTGGAGTGGGAGGATGGCTATTACCAATGTGAGAAAAGAGATTTCAAATGTTTACTTAATATCAACTTGCCCATATGAGGGGATTTTTTTAAATTCTCAAATAAAAGTTTGACTGTTTGCCAAAGTTTATTTGTAATGTTCAGATAAGATCTGCTGAGATCCAGCTCAGTGTTAAATAGCCAAAGTGAAATGGTCTTCAGAATATCAGGTTCAGTTACTTTGACTTTGTCAATCAACACAAAATTAGATCAATTGTGCACAACTTCATCAAAACCACAGCAACTGAAAATAAACTCCACCTGTTTTATATTACTACGAGGACATATTTAGATATAGAAGCAATGCTCTATCTTGTTATTGATGTGAACTTCAACAGAACAATACTGTATTTTTAATGGTAAGTACACATCCTGTTTTCAAAATAGCATTGCTCTTCCTTGTGATTTTCAGAAGCATCTTTTCATTAAAAGTATATACATCAGAATCAGGATTCACTTTCTCTTAAAGCAATGCTCCAATTCATCTCTTTCATGTTTGCCTCTGGATGCCTGTTGCACCTAATGTTTATTCCATCTAAAATAAGAATTGTCCTGTAATGTTTCTTAACACTTTGCAGCATTTCTTCTGCAGGTTTGAAACTAGTTTCTGCAGGAATTTCTATTCTGTGTGTCTAATGCCATCTTCTATCTCTTTTCAGAAAGTCTTCATAATGTTTTGTAGTGGACTTTCAAGTTTTCTAGTGTTATTAAGATTCTCTCTCTCTCTCTCTCTCTCTCTCTCTCTCTGTGTGTGTGTGTGTGTGTGTGTGTGTGTGTGTGTCTGCATGCTGGGGTGTTCTTATTCTCTAATACACACACACACACACACACACACTTCCCACGTGTGTGAGTTCACCCAGAGATTTGCAATGGCTGGAAGTAACAGAGTATATTGATTGGCTTTGCTTGTACTTATATTTGGCCAATTTATCAGTTATCTATTCCCATAATAATGTGGCATAACAAACAACCACAAATTTCAGTGGCATATGGCAATAAATGTTCTTTTCTGCATGAGTCCATGGGTCAGTTAGCTGGTTTTCCAGACAAAGGATTGACTTAACTGATCTCAGCTGGGCTTCTTCATGGGTCTTTGGTATACTAGTGGGTCAGCTGGGTGCTGTCTGGTCTAGATGGGCCTTCCTTAACTGTGTCACTGCACTCTCCTCCGTAAGTCTGTTACATTGTTGTGATTGTGAAAGACTAGCCCAGACACACTCTCAGGGAGATCACATGGAGGGAAAAGAGATGAAAATATGCATGCACTACTTCAAACCTCTATTGGAGTTAGCTTAGACCTTGCATTTACCAGCAATAACACTAGAAAGTAATCAGGGATTTCTGAGAAATGCAGATAATCAGATGATCAGTTTAAGCAAACTTAATAAGCAAGAAAGAAGCTGTTACCTTATGTACAAAAAATATAACCATAGGCACCTAATACATTAATTAAGTGTACCTAATACACTTGTTTGATCCAGGTTCCATTATTATAAATATTTATCTTTATTATAAAGGCCTAAGAAAAATACGTAGAGGGTCCAAAGACTTAGCTAGAAAAGCTCAGCTAAAAGACTTTAATTTATTAAATAAGAAAAATAATATCCCTAAGAGTGACTATTTTTTTATTAAATGAATTACAGTGTATGCATTCTGAAAGACCCTTAAGGACTAAAAAATTCCCACTGTGATTCTTGCAAGACCTTGTTCCCCAGATTTTCTTTTGTACTCCTTTTTAAACCCAAAATGACCAGTCAATGGTTGGTACACTGTGACCACAGTCTTACTGCCCCGACACCCTGTTCCGAGATTAATGCAACTTTGACTGAGCTTGGACAATGTTCTGTAAAATCTTTAAGTTTCCGATTTCCTCAGAAAACATATCTTTCTGCTGTTGTTAAATAGACACACCTTAATAAAGGTGTAAACTAATGTCCTTGGCTGTTTTTCCTATATGGAAGAACGTATATCTATTTGAAATGCTGTTATAGAAGGTAGATAATAGAACCAAGGATGTTTAAAAGACATTACATGAGACACAATGATTACAGACAAAGTATATATATAAAATAAAATGTCTAAAATATAATCTCATTTTAAAATTTGTTTAAATACTTAAATATACAAAAATATATATTCACATATGTATACGTAAGTATGTGATAGACACCTATAAAACCACACATGAAAAAAGTAACAGAAATTGTCTTTAGCTAGTAACAGGTATTTTTTTTTTTCAGTTTGCCTTTGTGGAATTTCTGTTTCCTCATTAATTGTTGTATATGCATTGCGAATGACCTTGAAGGACTTTTACAAAAGACTTTTATAATTCATCATACACATATATATGCAGATATATAATCTGAATGCCTAAAATGTCATAATGTAAAAATTTACTTACTCCAATCTATCAAATCTTTCAGTCATATGTTAACATTTATGCTCAGGTAGATGTTTAAAACATAATTTTAAATAAATGAAGAATTAAAAGTATTAAAAATCAAATATGAAAAGAAATACATAATCTTAATAGTTGAAAGTATTGTATCATAATAACGAATTGCACAATTTTATTCCTCTAAGCTTAAGAATCAATAATGCCTCTTTTTTTTTTCATAACATGAATAAGACCCAAATATTTCTTGTTTAATGTTGGTTGACATTTGATATCTAACATAAGTTTTATTTTTAGACTTAAGACAGAATGTTAAAACATTTTATACTTTTATTCAGCTAGTGGAAAAACTGTTTTTGTAGTTCTCAAAAAAAATGACTATCAGCATTGTTTATAATTTTAAAGATAAGAAAAACTATATTTAAAGTTGTGGACAGAGACACAAAATAAACAGTGATGTCTTACAGATTAATTAAACCTTATATATATTCTATTATGTATAAGACTGATGCATGTCCAAACACACGTCAAATGATGTGTTAATACAATTTCCAAAGCCAAAAATCAATGATTGACAATAAATATAATGCAAAGTCATACTTCTTTGAAGCTTCTAGAGCCCAAATGAATATGTGCATAAGGCAAAATCTTTAATTTTAGACCTGAAAACACAAAGCACACAGTTAAATTAATAGAATTTAAAAATTAACTACCTATAAGTACACACAAATTTCTTAGTTGGGAAATGGTATGAGAATGGTAATTTGGAATAAACAGTTGAATCTACAGATTTGATTCTGGCACCAGAACATGACTTTAAAATGCTCAGTAGGGAATGAGTGCAATATGATCCATCACTCTGAATCTCTAGCATTTCTAGAAAAGCACAGCATTGCAAGGTAGATGAGAAGCAGCAAAGAACAAATCACTGGGCAATGTACTCATTCTGTGTAGCAACACTGTCCAATAGAATTTTCCTATTTGCAAGACATGCTTTATGTCTGCACTGTCCAGTACTGTGATGACTAATGACATATTGCTGAGAGCTTGAATTGTGGCTTGTACGACTGAGAAGCAGAATTTTAAATTTTGAAAAATGAATTTAAACTTTTGGCCATATGTGATTCATAGCTTTCAGATAGGGCAGCTCTATAATTACCTTTTAATCCATCGGATTAGTAGCTACACTCCCAATTCAGTCCATTTTTTTTTTTTTTTTTTTTGACTTGGGGCATATTTGGTTCACAAGTGAAGAAATAATAGTCAGTATAATGAGTCTTTGTTGTTATTGTTCTATATTTAGTCATGCTAGTCATGTAAGAAAGTATCAGCTACCTTTTTAAAATGCCATAGAAGTTACAGTCCCTCCAATCAGAGCACCACTGGGGAACTCCAGCAGCTGGACAAATACTAACTCTGGCTTGGCTGGATCAAAATATCAGAGCCAGGGAATGAAGCCTTACTGCCCTGTAGTCATTGTCCAGACACATTGTAGAAGAAGTCTAAGAATCTTTTAAATATGTTTATGATAATAGCAATATTTAAATGTTATATTTTAAATTGTTCAAGTTTAAAGAGATAAATTATGCTAGTCTTGTTCAAGCAAATTATCATTTAATAGCACTTGGCTTCAGTCTACTTTGGCTTCAGAGTTCTGCCCCAAGTGAGAAATGTTTACTTATTTGATAGCACACAGTGCAGCTCACGGCAGAAGTGATGTGAAGCCAGAAACCAAGTGGACTGACTTTACTGTTGTGTTTGGATTTACAAATTAAAATGTATTTCAAATGTTTTCCAAACAAGCAGTCTCCATATGCTCAGTGGCCTTGCTGTCTTTTGCAGGAAAAGATAAAGAGTAGAGAATTTGAGACAGGTCATTCTAACTCACTTAAGCTTGAAATATCTTGACCTTTAATGGTTGTCCTAAAAGGAAGAAATAATTAAGTCATGCTAATTGTTTGGCGGACTCTTCATTTCCCTTGATATTTAATTTTTCTCAGCATGCTATTCCTTCACTAATACCTGAAGACAGCTTCAAATGACAATAAAATTGAAACTCTTGCTTAAAATTTCTTTAGGTTCATTCCATAAAATAAGATGAGTTGACTATAAGTTTCTATTAAGCTGTGAAATACTTTGATTATAGGTATATTTAGTTATGGTGTGCATATTCCACATTCATTCTTTAATTTGATGGTAAAAATATCACCTACAAAGAATTATGGCTTAAAAATAAAACAGTTGTCACATAAATAATATTTTGAGTTCACTCCTAACCATCTCAAAACCTCAGAAATGCACATGTTCCTTTGTTTTATTTCCTGTCCTTCCCATTATTACTTGGATATTTTATTTTGTAATTGTGATGGTTAATTTTAGGTGTCAACTTGACTAAATAAAGTAATACCTGGAGAACTGGTATAGTATTATTTCTGGGTGTGTTTGTGAGGCTATTTCCAGAGGATTGGGTGTGCATCCATGAACTAAGTGAGGAAATTCAGCACTCAAGCTGGGTGGGCACCATCCAATTCAATGGGGGCTGGATAGAACAAAAAAGCAGAAGAAAAGGGGTAATTTTTTTCTCTCTTTCCAGGAGCTAGGACACTCTTGCCCTTGGACATCAGAACTTCAAGCTCTCCAGTCTTTGGACTCCAGGACTTTGACCAGCAGCCCTCAGGTTCTCAGGCCTTGGACTAGATTTTACACCATCAGCTTCCCTGATCCTGAAGCCTTTAAAGTTAGACTGAGAGATGCTGCTGGCATCCCAGGGTCTCTGGCTTGCAGATAGCCTGTCGTGAAGCTCCTCAGCCTTCCTAATCCCATCAGCCAATTTCCCTAATAAATCCCCTCTCATATATCTATATATGTATGTACATATCTTATTGGTTCTGTCTCTCTGGTGAATGCTAATAAAGTTGTTGTTCTTAGTTTGAATTTCATGTACAATTGTCATCAAACTATTTTTATATTACTCTTTAAAGTCCAGCTCCTGGCCGAATCTCATCAGCTCTGACGTGATATCTTTAGGCATAAGAAAATATTGAAATAAAAAAAATCAAGACAGATATTCCAATTTAATGATAAATGAGGATGTAATTTATATACACATATGATATGATATATATGATATTTAATTTCTATGTTTGACATAAGATATTACATTATGATAAGATATTAACTCATATGTCAAATATAGAAACTAAAGTGACCAAGGTCTTAATAAAATCTTTATAAAATATTAAGTGGACTTAATGTTTCAGTTTTTTTAAATAGAAATAAAAAATATAATCGCTTGTTATAATTGGTACTGGTCTTATAGCTTTTGTAGTAGGTTTTTTAAAATATTAAGTTTCAAAACATTTTGTTGAATATGTTGAATAATTTAGTGACTGTGATAAAGTCAATTTAAAAAAATGTGTTTTACATCACGCTAGGCATCAATACAATAGTCCTAAGATGCAAACATCATGCAAATCAGAAAAGGTTGACAAATATTATGAAAATGCCTATGAGATAAAATAACTGTTTTGTTAAAAGTAATCAGAGTCTTTGAAAATCATAGCACCTGGGAATAGCCACCACACTCCAGCCTGGGTAACACAGCAAGACCTCATCTCTTAAAAAAAAAAAGAAAAAATTAAAGCAGTACTTATACTTACAGAATATTTCAATATTGCTGCATTATTTGTGACAGCAATATAACCGAAAATAATTAGAATGTTTTTCAATGGTGAAATTGTTAAATATGTTATGGTGTGATTATATTCTGGGTATTAATAGTTATTAAAAGTAATTAGAAGTATATCTTAATTTGGAAAGATGACTAAGCTATATTTTTTAATTGGAAATTAAGAGTCAAAATAATTATTATACATTTTAAAAAAGCAATAAACCCCACATATGCATATAGATGAGTCCGTAAGAGATACCATTAAGCTACTATTATTAGAAAGGACTGGCAAGGGGAGATTACATTTAAAAAAATACTTACATTGTTTCATGATGTGAAATGAACATGAGTTACTTCTACATTTGGAATTTTAAAAAAGTATAAAGTGATAAGCGTCATGAACATAACCGTATTTCTACAGACTACAAGTTTCTTCACTTCTTGAATCACACTTTATTTTCCAACTCTTTTCATCTTTTTTGTCATCTCCGCAGAGAAGTCTGAAGTCTCTGTCACTAAGAGTAAAAAGCCTGGGAACAAAGAAGGAAGCTTGGTGAGGACATCTCTGATTCGTTCTCTCCTGCCCTTTCTGGTGGTTTGACTCATGCTCAATCTAGGTCACTAACTTTTCTCTGGCTAACATGGCACCTCTATAGAAATACCAGATGGTTTTGTTTTAGCAACTCTCATGCTTATCTAGTGCTTTGCAGTAGCATTTGAAAAATCTTTATTTCATTTTCAATTTATTATAGAAATCCTAATATATCATCCAGGGCCAGAGAGCCAGAATTTCAACAGGTTCAAACGGATCTTACCTTTGCTACTTAATAACCTCTAAACTGGGGAGGTTTTCTCATTTAAATAGTGAAGATGATAATAATTCCTTCACCCAGAAACTATGAAGTAATATATAAAATGTTTCACACATTGTAGGCACTCAACCGAATATTAACTCCATTTTCTTAACAATTTTTCAAAACTATCTTTGTATTAAAATTTTATCTTCAGCCCAGGTTTAACCAGCCATCATTGGAATCAACAACCCAAAGGGAAAATTGGTAGTGAGGTTTATAATTAAAATATATAAGCCAATTCTTCTGATCTTCTGTACCAAAAACCTTGTCAAAACTACTTTGAACTATTTTCCTATGATACGTCAAACCTTTCCTTTAATAATTCAGCTTCATTTTCAGGCACAAGGTCTAGGAATCCAATCATTCAGCACACAAATTAGCTTATAGCCTTGCAATGGCTTTTAGCTTCTTTAGTTTTCCTCTCTTGATCTTTGAGACAGGACAATTATCTGTTGCTGACTGTTCCAATAGGAAATAGGAAATAAACCTCAGAAGCATGCATTTATATAGTATCAAATATGTTAGAATGTTCTTGGATGCCTGCTTCTATGGAGACAAAGGACTGCAAAGACCAGGCTGTGTATTACAGAGTGCTAACTAGCAGAGTTTGATTGTTTGCTTAGCTGGGGCACTTCAGAAATGCAGTTTTCCAAGGAGTATCTGAATTGAGAAAAGGGGTTTCGGTTTTCTGAACTTATACAAAAAGATTCTGTATAAGAAGTCCTTTAGATAATGTACATGACAAATATAACTACTGATCAATCTGGATAGATTCATGAACTGACCCATCTCTTTATTTAAGAAGACAAGTGAAAAGAAAATGTCCAGAAAGGGTCTGGACAAGGGCTCCTATCCGTAAAATGTAACATATAGTGTATTAGTCTTCTGTGATATTTTCGACAATCAAACGTAGTCTAGGTCAGCATTTTTCTAAAGAAACAGTCACTCTATTAAGTTTAAAAAGACAATGTGTAGTGTCTTGATCAAAACTCTTTGCCTCTTGCTTTTTTTTAGATTATACAAGGCCACTAAGCTTCCTTGTATATTTTCATTACTCTCTTTAGTTATCTTCATTTCTGTGACAGCCTGTCCCATTTATGGTATTTAAATTTCCTTAGCTTCTCTCTCTCTGTTATTACCTTCTAGACCCTTCTAGACCCTAACCTGAACCTCTGTCTCACGTGGCTGTCAGCTGTCATTTCACACTTATTTCAAGAGAGCAAAAAGATAGACATGTATTGTTGTTGTTTATAATTTTCTTTCTTGCATCTAGAATATGTGCCAGAAATTAAATTTGATATTAAACAAGGCAAAGTTAAATTTTGGAGAAGAAATACATTGTAACTTAGATACTGTTGGAGGGAAAAGGATGAAGTTTATTTGGCTTATGGTTTTTATTTCTGAGAAAAAATGTTCCATTGATATCCAGATCTACTTAAAATATAGGTTTTCCAAAGAGGTTCTGTATTCATGGAATCTCTATTAGAATTGTAAAACTACCCCCAGAAATAAGTATGCCACCTTAGCTGCCTCAGGCTCAGTTCAAACCCTTCATTCCAAAATCAGAAGACATCTAAATAATACATTAAAAGTTGTTGTATAGTGTTTAAAGCATGACCTAAATAAGAGGATATAGTCTCTACTCAGTTATCTATGAAATTTGCACATTAATAATAAACTCTATAGAGCATTTTATTAAATACATGAAAACTTGCATCAACAAATGTATTAAATGTGTTTATAAATCAGATAAAATGCTAAGCTCTTGAATACAGTTATATGATAAACACACTATTAATAGGAAATGGGACTGAGTCACAGATGGCTTACTTCAGGGACTGATATTCATATCTAGACTAATAAGATTTGTCTAAGAATTACTTCGAGAAGATTGCTAGAGTAAACAGTGATGAAATGGATTTCATGATCTTAGCACTGATCTGTGTGTTCATGTTATTCACACCCCTGTGTAACAGATAGTCCCTGTTTGGAAGACAAGTTTAGTGAGTGTGATGGTCAAAGCAATGTATGTGTCCAGAGTTTATTTTAACTTTCGAACAGCTTAAGAAGGCTTGCTCTGGGAATGAACGACCTCTATACAAAAGTTCTTAGATACCTATAGGAAGTTGATTTCAAATATCTTATTTTTGGAATGCTATGAATATAATGTGGAAAACCAAATATTTAACTTTTTCATCTTTTATTGTAATTCAGACTAGATTTCCCAAACTGCTCATAATTCAATAAAGACTATACAAGTAGTTTAAATCAGAAACACTATTATATTGTCCTTGAATATTTACATATAAATATTTCTATTGTAGACATATCTGTTGAGGCCAACAGAAGTTATATTGATTGGAGAGAGTATTTTTCATTAAGACAATAAGAGAATAACAAATAACCTAAATGGTTCTGAACGAGGGCTCCTATCCATAAATTTTAAAATATAGTTTAATCTGAGAAAAGGACCCTGTAAAGTACTGAATACATAATTTTTTTGCTCAGCTATGATGCAAGGCCAGATAGAAGTTCCCTTATAGCTGAAATAATATTTATATCCCCTTTGCCACATTGGGTATTATTCTAGTAATTAGCTAGTCACTAAGGCACTCAGAACATTAATCTAATAATCAGTAATCCTGGAACTTTCTAGTTTCATAGCCTCCTCTTAGTATACATCTGGGTAATTACTAACTCTGCTATAACCCTGTTTCTTCATTTATAAATTGAAAATAGCCCAACTATTTCTCTATCTTTTCATCAAATTTCATTTGTGTTACCAGTGTTTACAGTAGCCTGCATTTGTACAACTACTGAGTGTTTCAGAACAGATATGATTAGACTTATCACCTTGGCATAATTATTAATATTGCCCCATTTGAACTCTAAAAAGTAACATGATTTGGATGATAAGCTATAGAGTCACCCTACTGTTGGATTGAAAGAATACAGATTATTCTCCCATTTTACGGTGATAAAGTTTAAGACTCAGTTAATTCTCTTTAGTAACACTTTATCCTAGTCAATGGTTTTACTACCATAACTTTTTGCTCCTGTTCACATAACCCTTTTACTGGGGAATATCAGGCTACAATAACATAGAGTGGGAAGAAATAAAAGGTTCTTTAGTTCCATTTTATATTTAGTAATTTGGATATGCACTGTAAAGACTGTGACATTGCTGACACTAACATAGGTCTAATTCGCATCTTGTATTGTGGAGCACAGTCTTGTTGAAGGGTGCATCTTGGCAGAGTGAAAGGTTGTGCTATCTTTTACGGTAGTCAAAATTTTATTAGTTTTACTTCAGTTAAAAATTGTGACCCACATGGAATTTATTTCAAATCGAATTTATCAGAGAAAAAATGAACTATTCATTCTTAACATTGCTGCATGCATTTGTCAAGATGCCATGTAATATAAAATTATATAATCATAGAATATCTTTGATCCAAGACACGTAGATCTTTTGGAAGTCATCTTATCATGCCTCTAATTTTACAAATGGGAAAACTATGTCAAGAAAATCACATACTAATATCTGAGACCAGAGCAGTACTATGGCATATATATACAACGAGATGAAGAGACAGGTTTCAACATTTGACAATCCCTTTCTTCCAAAACTAGTTACACAGAAGGCTCTGTAAAGAAAGATCTTTTGGTTAAATAGGTTTATAAATAGTATGTTTCATACACACAACTCATAAAATGACCAAGAACCTGGTAAAGTTCTACAGGTAATAATCCCATTTTTCTTCATGTCACTGAGCATGTCTAGAAGTTGTCTGTCTACATATTCTTATTCTGTTTACGTATAGTTCTTAAGAAGATCTATTAGAAATTCAGGATGTATAGAAGTAGTTATCAGTCTTCTAAAATATAAACACAACCCCGTTATTCAGTAATCTCAAGTAACTCTAGTGTAGACTAATCAAGAAGTAAACAAAGACAAAAAAGGAATTAAGAATTAGGTAACAGTAGTATTACTGTTTATGGAAAAATAATTAAACATATTCACATAAGGTTATCTTTTAAATTATAATCTTTGGTCGAGATGATAGATGTGATAGGCAGATACAGACAGATAATAGATTGAGAAGTAGAGAGAGAAAGCTAGATAGATATTTTCACTCCTTTAGCTGACATGATGAACAACGAAATAAATATAGAACAATCTTAAAACTAAGCATACATATAAAGTACATAGATGAGATAAAATAAATGATTAGGGAATGAAAATCCTAACTCCAAAGAGAGAAATAAAGTACAATAAAATATTAACCATGGTTCTTACTTAATTTAACCTAGCTCACAGTCGTGTTGAAAGAAAACAATCAAGCTTTATCATTCTTTATGATTCTGCTTGAATATCTGCCTAGACAAAAAAAAAAAAAAAAGCCTAAGCTTCTATGCGACTCACTTGTGCAATTTTACTTTTTATTCCTTTGTTTATTTATTTTGAGACAGGGTCTCGCTCTGTCATCCAGGCTGGGTGCAGTGTGAGGCTCACTGCAGCCTCAACCTCTCTGGGCTCAAGCAATCCTCCCACCTCAGCCTCCCGAATAGCTGGGACTACAGATGCACTCCACCATTCCCAGCTAATATTTTATTATTTTCTGTATTTCATAGAGACAGGGTTTCTCCACGTTGCCTAGGCTATTCTTGAACTCCAGGGATCAAGTGATTCTCCTGACTCAGCCTCCCAAAGTGCTGAAATTACAGGTGTGAGACATTGCATCTGGCCAGTTATGTGATTTTATAATGTTCAAGTGATGATTTATTCTAGGACCCAGAAAAATCCAGAATTGTTTTTGTGCATGCCACCCAGGGGGATTTCTTCCAAATGTTTCCATATTTTAAAGGCTTGCATTTTTCTGCTTTTGCGTGAGAAGAAATGTGGGGTAAATTTTGATACATTTAATTTTGTGGAAAATTCAATAAATAGCTGCTTTGCATTTCTAGAACAATAAAAACAATAATACTTTGTTTATCAGGAATGTAAATGAAGATAGAATTATCATCTCTTTCTCCAAAGAACAAGGCATTAATTCTTGCCAACATGTCACATCTTTTCTTTTCAAAATTTAATTTCTTTTTCCAAAATGCCATATTTTCCTCCCATAGTTTCTCTCCATGACTTTGTACGAGCATTTCCTTCTCTTACATGTCAACACATATATGTGCTAAATGTCACAATGTTTCTGCGAGTTCCTTAAATTAATTCAACAAACAAGCATCATTATTTTATTTCTAAGTTTTTTCCAGACATGCTCAATTAATTTTCATCTTCATCACAAAGTACCATGTATACTTAAGTTTTTTACTATGTAAAGGGATATAATGTTAAATTATTAAAATTCTCATAAGATATAAATAATTAAACGAAAGAGAAAGTTAAAAAATAAATTGTCTCTTTTTCTTTCTATTTTCTTTTTTTTTTTTTCTTCCTTTTCATTCATTGACGAAAGAAGTGGCCTTCACTTTACTTCCCCCTTCCTTTAAGGCAATCTATCAAAGCCTATCTTCTAACTTCTAGTTGGAATAAAAGTTTGGGCTGGGATATTGAGATCATATTGCAATTCCTAGACTGAAGCTTTTGCTTAAAAATATGTTTCAATTAAAAATTAAGCTAGATTTTAAAAGAAAAAAAGTGAAAACTAGTGCAGTGTGAGAACAGCAGAGACTTCACAATAGCAAGAAAATTCTTAGTTTATATGTAATCAGCATTTACCATGTGCAGAGACTGCTTGAAGGGCTTTAAATATATTGCATCATTTAATCATCAAGATAGCCCTGTGCTATTATCCTCGTTCTACCAATGTGGAAATTGAAACACAAATATTTTAAAGCATTTGCCCAAGGTCACATAGCTGGTTCTTGATGAAGCTATGATCTGATACAGGCAGTCTTGTCCTAAGGTCCAACCAAATCACTATAATCCAGGCAAGGATGATTAAAGTGGAATGGATTCTGTGAGTGGTATAGAATCTATGAGATTCATGGATGCTTGAGCTCTGAACACTAAGTAGGTGATCCTGGAGGCCAGAATAAAGGCCTTACTGGGTGAGCTTTGAATTGACAGACTATATGCATTGAGAAACACAGCTAAATTAATCACTTTCCAATACTTGATGGTCACACATTATCAGAGAGAGAAATTCACTGAGTTGGCCATATCAGAAGACTCCTACGTGCCAGTATAAGTGTCCAAGATGTTTTGGTCAAAACTGTAGTTCCTTCCAGGCTTGGTGGCTCACGTCTGTAATCCCAGCGCTTTGGGAGGCTGAGGTGGGAGGATTGCTTGAGCTCAGGAGTTCAAGTCCAGTCTGAGCTAAATGGCGCCACCTGGTGGCTAAAAACAGCTGGACGATGTGGCGCACACCTGTGGTCCCAGCTACGCAGGAGGCTGAGGTGAGAGGATCCCTTGAAGACAGGTATTTGAGGTTGCAGTGAGCTATGAGCCCACCACCTCACTCCAGCCTGGGCAACAAAGAAGGACCTTGTCTCAAAAAAACCGAAAACAAAACTGTAGGTGCTTTGGCAAAATAAGGAAGGATCCCACATTAATAAAGTTCATTGTTACCTAGACAAGACACAAACCAACCACAAGCCACAGATTTTAAGTCTATGTTTAGAGGAAACAGATCCCATTCTAACTTCAACCTTGAAACTAAAATTTTAGTATTTCATGAGGCTCAACTGAGAAAGGAATTAAGATTAGTTAAGTGCCTAGTATGTGAGAAACACACCATTCGGTGTTTTGCATTTCATTATATCATTTAGTCTTCCGTTTAAGGCTTTTAAAGTGATGTTCTTGTCTTAATTTTTGAGATGAGAAAACGGGCTCAGAGAGATTGGATAATTTTCCAGAGATCATGTAATGAGCTAAACTGCAGTGCTGGCATTCAAAGACAACTATGCGGATTCAAATGCCGTGGTCTTTCCACTCTACCAATATGCTTCCATAAATCCAATGTCTAAACCCAGGGAAATGAGCAAGAAAAAATAAAGACAAAATTGTCTCTCTGACTAAAATGTTCTCTACATTTTCCCAGTCTCCTTCAGGCTAAAGACTAAAAAAAAAAAAAAAGACCACAATAATCAGAACAAGCATTCTGTCTCCGATTCTGACCCTAACCTACCTTTTAGACACCATAGCTTTGGATTTTTCTGGAACTTTATATTTTTCATTATTTTTCCCTCTCTTGTATACTGTCTCTGACTTAACTGGGGTTTTTTAAAACATCAAACTTTGACTATGCCTCTCACATTAAAACAAGACAAAACTAATGAAAAATGTCCCCTCATTTTATACCTGTCATCTTTCTTTTTGCATCACTGATCCTTCAAGGCCATGCTCCTGAAAATGTTGTCCTCAGTGTATTAATCTCTTCATGTTTCATTCACACCACAACCCACATTAACACGCATCCGCCCCCATCACTCAACATCTTGGTGAAGTCACCAATGTCTTCTAGTGTTAAGTACGAAGGGTATTAATTTCAGTCTTGCACATGATCTCTGAGTAGCTTCTTACAATCTTAATGATACACTGTTTGAAAACCTTCACTTCTTGATTTCTATGAAGACACTTTTTTGATGATAGTCTTATCTCACCGGTTGCTGTTCTCACATTCCACAGGACTCTTTCCTCCACTTACCATACATCAATTGTAGGAGTTCTTCAAGTCTTAGTAATAGGCCCTTGTCTCAATTAACTCTAGCTATGGAGGACTCCAAATTTATGTATCACCGCAGTGAATTCCTGTAAGTCCCAAGCTCACATATTTAAAAGCCTTGTTGATATATTTTCTTGGACAATCATAAAGGTAATACAAATTCAACACATCCAAATCTGAACTCATGTTCTCTCTCTTTCCCTAGCCTCAAGTCAACTATCCCTCTTTCTTTTACCTAAGAGTATAGAGTCATGCCTCATCCTATTGTCAAGCGAAACAGTTAAGAAATCATTCTTGCAGATTACTTTTTCTTGACCCAGTAATCAACCGATTACTGCATTTTGTTCATATGATTTTCTAAATACCTCAATGCATAAAAAAACTTATATCTGTTAAATGGTCCACTGATGTTCTGTTTTTGCTCAGTATCTCTCCAAAATTTTCATGTAAAAATAACTTTAAATTCTGCCCACATTACCTTAATCCATGCATGAAAATAAGTCATTTTGCTTTCTATGTCTCTAATTCTGGCTCCCCAGCATCCTTTCTTATATTTTTGGGTTTGCAAAATAATAATCTCATGAAAACTAACTAATAAAATTAGATTTATTTTTTCAGAACCAGCTCCCTGCATTTCTAAATGCTGTGCTTTGACACAGATTAGAGGACTTCAAAAATAGGTAGAGTACATAGTTCCCCAATATGTCAGTATGGGACAGAATATTTAAGGTGTAATTAATGGAAAAAGGCATTCCATGCTTGGACTTCTTATATACTTTATCTCTGATTTGAGAATATAGAGATAATTCCTGCGATACAGGAACATTGTATGACACCTACTTTTCATACGACAGCATTGATATTGACTAAAGACCACCCAGGCTCATCCCCAAACATCTATGCATCCTGCTGCTTAACAGGTATGAGTTTGTTACTACCCAGTTATCTGCTACTATGCCCTGATCATCTTGAGCTTGCAGCGGGCAAGAGTCATAATAATTGACTGCTATTAAAGTGTCTTGAAATATTATTGCAGCATCTAAATTTCTGCTTCTCAAAAGCCAAAAGTAAATATTCTGCAATGCTCAGAACTTTTCCTTGGAGAACTCAACCTCTGTACTGGGCAGAAGAGGCAAATAAAATAAAATAGTTTACAGAAGATTTTCCAGCATCATTTATCTCCTATCTCCTATTTTTTTCCTCTCACCAGGTTGGATAACTCTCTTGGCAAGCTGAAATGCTGGCAAGGCATAGTTTGCCAATGTTTTGCTGTATTCTCTTTTTTTGTTTGTTTTAATAGACTTTATTTTTTAGAACCATTTTGGGTTCATAGCAAAACTGAGCAGAAGGTACAGAGACTCAACATACTGCTTACCCTCACATAGGCAGAGCCTCTCCCATTATCAACATCCTCCACTAAAATGGTTTCTTCATTATAATCCAATTGATGAACCCACAGTGATACACCATTATCACTCTTGGAGTTGCACTTGTTGTTCACGCTTGGTGTTGCATATCTATGGGGTTTTAAAATGTGTAATGACATGTGTCCACCATTATTGTATTAGTTAGGATTCTCTAGAACGACAGAACTAATAAGATAGATGTACATATGAAAGGGAGTTTATTTGTTTGTTTGTTTATTTGTTTTGAGACAGAGTTTTGCTCTTGTTGCCTAACCTGGAGTGCAATGGCGCAATCTCTGCTCACTGCAACCTCTGCCTCCCAGGTTCAAGCAATTCTCCTGCCTCAGCCTCTCAAGTAGCTGGGATTACAGGCATGAGCTACCATGCCTTGCTAATTTTGTATTTTTTTTAGTAGAGACAGGGTTTCACCATGTTGATCAGGCTGGTCCTGAACTCCTGACCTCAAGTGATACACCCTGCTAGGCCTCCTAAAGTGCTGGGATTACAGGCGTGAGCCACCATGTCCAGCCCGAAGGTGAGTTTATTAAGGAATATTGACTCACATGATCGCAAAGTGAAGTCCCACAAGGGGCTGTCTGCAAGCTGAGGAGAAAGGAAGCCATTCCGCGTCCCCAAACCCCAAACCTGGGAAGCTGACACTGCAGCCTTCTGTCTGTGGTCAAAGTCCCAAGAGTCTTTGGCAGACCGCTGGTGTAAGTCTAAGAGTCCAAAAACTGAAGAAAGCGGAGTCTGATGTTCAAGGGCAGGAAGCATCCAGCACAGGAGAATGCTGAAGACCAGAAGACTCAAGAAGTCAAGTCCTTCTACATTCTTCTGCCTGCCCTATTCTAGCCATACTCGCAGCTGATTAGATGGTGCCCACCCAGATTGAGGGTGGGTGTGCCTCTCCCAGCCCACTGACTCAAATGTTAATCTCCCTTGGCAACACCCTCACAGACACACGCAGAAACAATACTTTGCATCATTCAATCCAATCAAGTTGACACCCAATATTAACCATGACAATTACAATGTCATAACACAATGTTTTCACTGCCCTAAACATCTTCTGTGTTTCATCTAGTCATTCCTTCATCCCCATAACCCTTGGCAACTACTGATCATTTTATTGTCTTCATAGTTTTTCTTTTTTCTGTAACGTCATATAGTTAGAATCATACAGAACGTTGCCTTTTTAAATTGGCTTCTTTAACTTAATAATATACAATAAGGTTATAATAATATAATAAGGTTATAATAATATAATAATAATATAAATAAGATTCCTCCATGTTTCTTCATTGAATTTGTTTTTTGAGTTTGTTTTTCCTTTTTTAATTTTTTCCTTCTCTTTAATGTGTTTTAGAAAGCTCTCCAGTCATTAAGTCTCTAGCCATTAACTAAGTCATATTCAGTAAGTCTCTCATATTAATTAATTACCTTCTCTGCAATGCATCCTCTTTTTATTCTTTTTCCTCATCATTCTTCAGAATGACTGGGCTTTTTTGGAGAGTCTTCCTGAATTCACAATGTCTAGCTTTTACATACCACCAAGATTCTAGCACCCAACTTAACAAATATGCTAAATGTTCTGTGGCAGATTTTGTTACATGAAAAATAGGGATATGTTATTTTGTAATGACTTAATTCAATCCGAGCATGTCATTTTTTTGACTTAAACTTTGGTCAAAAATCTTCTATTGTCTCCCTTCATATAAAAGCAAATTCCAAACTCTTGAGTGTGACATCTAAAAATGTTCTTACTCTAATCTCAGCCAAATTGAAAGCATGATGTTTTCATGTGGTGAGGCGGAGTGAGGGCCATTTCATTATTAAAGGTGTAGAAGAGGAGAGCAACTAGGAGAAATAGTCACTGGAAGTATGCACTGACAGAGCAGTGCCTAGGAAGAGCAGATAATGGCAAAGTGACAATTCTAGAAAAGGGAGAGGAATAAAGACCTGACCCCAATGATCCCAAGGATTTAGGTACTGCCTCCCTAATGACATTATTTTTTTTTTTAGCATAAAAATTGCAAATTACCAACTCTTTTTTTTTTTCTGAGATAGACTCTTGCTTTGTCACCCAGGCTGGAGTGTAGTGGTACAATCTAGGCTCATTGCAACCTCCGCTTCCCGAGTTCAAGCGATTCTCCTATCTCAGCCTTCCAAGTAGCTGGGATTACAGGAGCGTGCCACCACACTCAGCTAATTTTTGTATTTTTAGTAGAGATAGAGTTTTGTCATGTTGGCCAGGCTGGTCTCGAACTCCTGGACTCAAGTGCTCACCCACCTCGACATCCCAAACTGCTGGTATTACAGACATAAACCACGGCGCCTGGCCTTTTATCAAGATTTTTAAACATAAGAAAAGTTGTTCTATGTCCTAATTGAAACCCAGCATAACTGAATTTGGATTTCCTCACATAAAGTCAGAGTATCACTACTTGGCAGTACTGCAACATCTCTAACTTTTCCAGAGAAAGTGACCCAATTCCGGAGAAGAGCAAACCTGTGTCCTTGAGATGTCTTAGAGAAAAAGTCTCAGTAGTGTGAAATGTATTTCCTTTGTCTTGACAAGGAAGGCATTTAACTCAATAGAGCATCAATGTTTTTAAGTGGGTATTTCTGTAAAGCCATTGACACGCAGGTCACTTTATCCTGTGGTTTCTTTTCCCCCAGCACCATCTAAAAGCATTTGTAAAAAGCATTTTTTGTTATTCTTCTCCTTGGTGTAATTTTGCTTGTATCACAGTTTAAAAAGTTGAACTTAATATGTTTAATATCTAGTCTCAGCTCTCTTTTCTCATGATGGACAGGTCAGTTCAGAGGTTTGTGATTTCCTGGGGCAAATGTACAAGAAATACATACAAATCACTGCTTTCTCCTAATTAGATATATATTTGTGAGACAAATTGAAAAAGAAATAATTCTATGTTTCTGACCTCATTCCCATGCTGAATAATTGGAGGTAATTCTCACAGATATTTGAGCTTCTATTTAATCTTTGCAACTAAATTAAACTACTGTCATATCTCAACCCTTTCTTACTGTTTACAAAAGTAAAGAGATTAGCAATAATTGAGAGGAAATAAAATGTAGACAGCTAACCTAGATAATGTGGGTGTTTCATTGAACCACCAAAATTAACTTAGTTTCATGTTCAACCTGCAATTCATTTTGACTGTGTAGGTCAGACTCTTGGCTCTATTACCCGAATTCAATAGGTAACAGGTACTTTGTTCTGGTTAAATGACTACACTTATAGCAGGTTCCTGTGCAGAGTTCATATTCACCTTCACTAAAGCAAAATATTTCACCATCACTGTTAACAGTGCCATTCACTATACCTATCAACTGTACTCCAATATGTCCTGGCAGCAATTCAGACCACTCGAATTGCAAAGACATGACGGCCCACTTGAGGCCCACCAAATCACTCTTTACTGTGATAATCACATCTAGCCTTGGTACTCAGTCCCAGATCATTCTCCCCAAATGAACAAGTAAAACAATTGGGGGAAAATGCTCCCTGGCAACAGCTTGAACTTAAATGGTGACAACAGCTGGTTCAGCAGATGTCCCTCATATGATATAACACCTGTGTTATAACAGATTGAATTTTGGCTAAATTTATACTTTAAGGTATCTTAAAAATATTTTAATAGAATTGTGCAATTCAAAACAGGAAAATAAGTTAAACCAAGTGCATTAATAATATTAAAAATAGCATTCACTTATATACCTTTAGTAGCCACATATCTCTAAATTTTAACAATTTTCTGTAACCTTGCAATGACATCTGGGACGATCAGTTCTGTCCTGCAGTCTTGTTGATATAGAAATGGTTTGAATAAAATAAATGCCATACAATAAAATCAAGGCAAGGCATAATATTAAACTGTGGTGATTTTAATGTTTGCCTAGGCTTTAAGTAATTTTTAAAAAATGTAATACCCTTCTCTTCTAAAACTAACTTCCACCCTAGGAAATCAAGTTACTTAAAATGTACTAATTAAACCTTAGAGTTCCTTACATAAGTATATAAATATATTTATAATATGTATGATGTTATTACAGAAAATAATATGTTTTATTCAAAGAAATTTAAATTCTGGATTAAAAGTTTTTAAAAAATTCTAGGACCAATGATTGTGGTAATTTTCACCATCGTGGTTCACTGAAAAATCAGCTATATTTCTGAGCCCAGCCATTGTTTTAATATCTAATCATAATAAAGATACATAAGGAAGGCAAAGATATGTTACATGACTTTTTCACCCTATTGATATCTATATTTTAGTACAGATCTTGTAAAGCATGAATATTTAGTCTGGTTCTAAAATACAGACTATTTGTGAGAGTCTAATCATTTAAATTTGTGATGTTTTGGGCACATTCAAGCCTATTAATATGTTTTCTAATATATATTTTGTTTCTTAAGATACTATTATTTCTAAACAGTTGCAAATTTGAAAGTAATAATTCCTAGATAACTAAATGCCTAGTTTTTGAACAAAATGGATGGTTAAGTAACCATGTTCAATTAAGGAATTCTAAACTCAGAGGCTTTCAGTGAGCCACAACAGAACAAATAGTTTGAAATGGAACCACAAAGATGGAGATAGCTCTGCCTCAGAGCAGTTGAAAGTTATATATGGCAGGCTCAATATTCAAATAGGAAATTAATTTGCCTGATTTATCTGGAGTGCAAAGAAGGGGAAAATGTTCATCATTAATAATATGTGCTTCCTACAATAACTTGAATTTTTATGCTCTATATGATATTAATCTCCCTCACTCCAATCTTCACCTCCCCAAATCTAAAATAATCAATAACAGTTTCTGAACTCCTTCCATGTGCCTGAAATTGTGATATGTACTCAACGTTTATTATTTCATTTAATTTTCACCACACTATAAGTCAAGATTCATTATTATTCTCTGTTTTACTTAGGATACTGCAAATTATGCAATTCCAATTGACTTCACTATCATTTTTTTTAAAAAATATTATATCACATTTGAAGATATCCAGAAAAAGGACAGAATTCAAGGCTGCTTGATGCAGTACTTCCTTAATGTTCTTAATGATCCATGTTTTTCCTAGTTTCATTCTTCTTTAAAAAGTATGAATTTCATCCTAAGTCTATTTTACCTTCTGGTTGCAAACTGGCTTAAAGAGGCAGCTGGGTTAATATGTTTCTCAATCCCATCCAGCTAGAAAAAGATTGGCCTTTCTTTGAGTATTCCTCTCCTCATACCTTAGTGGACTAAATTAGATTACTTCACTAAAGCAAGAGGGATGTAACTATCCTAATTGGTTAAGAATGAGCACAATAAATGAAAAAAAGAAAACTTTGAGGAAAACAACATAGTATTATGTCCATTTTCTTTCTGGAAATGAAATCAAGAGTGAGAAGCTAAGTCATTTTCCTATTGTTCTGCAGTAATGGAGTGATGGCTCCTAATTGGGAACTGCATCTATGCCATAGTATATAAACATTCTCAATAATAATATTTATAGAATATATAGAATAATCTACTTCATCATGTGTTATTCTTAAATAAGGAATACCAGTAGACAGAGTTGGAAAGTAGTGAGCATAAGAAAACTAATAATTTCCTGAAGGGGCATGATGGCTCGTGCCTGTAATCCCAACACCTTGGGAGGCCTAGATGGAAAGATCACTTGAGGTCAGGAGTTCAAGACCAGACTGGACAACATGAGGAAACCCTGTCTCTACTAAAAATACAAAAATTAGCCAGGAGTGGTGGCAGGCCCCTGTAATCCCAGCTACTCAGGAGGCTGGGCAGGTAAATTGCTTGAACCTGGGAGGAGGAGGTTGCCGTGAGCCAAGATTGTGACACTATACCTTAGCCTGGGCAACAGAGTGAGACTCATTCTCAAAAACAAACAAACAAACAAACAAACTCTAATTTTCTCCACTCCTTCATAAATTAATTCAGTAGTATTTCACAACTAGTTTCCACAGATATGCAGTTCCCACAAGATATTAATGTTTCTTGATTTTTAAAAAATCTATTTTAGTGACAAAACGTAGTATACATTTATTTCTCTCTCTGTTCTTTTTCACTAAGGACATAATACAATAGAAAATAGTGAGGGTTATGAAAGATGGAGCTATAAAGTTGGGTGGTCTAGGGACTTTAGGACTCAGGAACAAACACCACAGATGATGACCCCTCTACCCATTGTGTCAATGGGGAGGAGTGGTATCAAATGATCCAAGACAGCATTGCCCTCACCCTCTGGTGTGGTGTCAGTAGAGACTGCAGGGACTGTAGTCTTCCAATTACAGCCCAATGATGGCAAGTTGAATCCATTCTCACCCCAAGTAGGCATTGGAGATAGAATCTAAGAAAGGAGAGAGCTAGAGAAAATTGCCTGAATAGAGGCCAGGCGTGGTGCCTCATGCCTGTAATCCCAGCACTTTGGGAGGCTGAGACAGGCAGAACACATGAGGTCAGGAGTTCGAGACCACCCTGGCCAACATGGAGAAACCCCTCTCTACTAAAAATATAAAAATTAGCTGGGCATGGTGTCGTGTGCCTGTAATCCCAGCTACCTGGGAGGCTGCGGCAGGAAAATCACTTGAAGCCAGGAGATGGAGGTTGTGATAAGCCGAGATTGCCCACTGCACTTTAGCTTGGGTGACAGAGTGATTTTCTGTCAAAATCACAAAAACAAACAAACAAACAAACAAAAAACCTGAATAGGAATTCCTGTGTAGATGCCTTATTGACGTGCAATTGATGTTGACTAGAATCAACGCAGCGAAAGTTTTGATAACTGAACGACCGTGTATAAGAGCCTCTGCATTTGTGGAGCAGCTTCTGGCCATCACACAAATGAAGCAGACAATAATAGCATCACAAGGATTATAAAACTAAATTATCCTTTGAGTCACAGCCCATAGAAGTAGCCAGGACTTATACACTAAACCTAAGCAAGGTGGCCACCTATTCAAACAAAAGATTTAAGTAAGATGAAGAATCAAACAACATAGTACCCAAAACAGGATCAATTGAAATCACTCACCATACAAAGTACCAGGAAAATCACAGCTTGAATAATGGAAGATAATCAATGGGTGCCAACACTGTCATAAAAATAGACACATAGACCATGGTACGGAAAAGAGAGCCCAGAAATTAATCCACACATACACAGGCAACTAAGATTTGATGAAAGCATCAATAATACACAATGGGGAAAGGACAGTCATTACAACAAATGGCATTTAAAAAACTGGATATCCACATGCAAAATAATGAAATTGAACCCTTACACCATATACAGAAATTAATTCTAAATGAAGTAAAGACTTAAGACCTGAAACCTCAAAACTCCTGGAAGAAAACATAGGGACAAGCTCCTTGGCATTGATCTTGGCAATAATTTTTTGGATATGACAGAAAAAGCACAAGCAACAAAAGCAAAAGCAAAAAAGTGAGATTACATCAAAGTAAAACCTTCTACAAAGTTAAGGGAACAACCAATAAAACATAAAGGGAACCTATGGAATAGAAGAATATATTTTCAAATCATATATATGATAAGGAACTGAATATCCAAAATATATAAGGAATTCAGACAACTCAATAGCAAGATAGAAATAACTCAAAACTAGGTAAAGGATTTGAAGAGCGTTTTTCAAAAAAAAAAAAAAAAAAAAAGATATACAGATGTCAATAAGTATGTGAAAATGTGTTCAACATCACTAATCATCAGGGAAATGAAAATCAAACTATAATGAGATATCGCTTCATATGTCTGTTACCCAAAAAAACAAAAAAAGTGTTGGTGAGAATGTGGAGAAAAGGCAATGGTTGTACACTATTAGTGGCAGTGTAAATTGGTATAGCCATTATGGAACATATCATAGAGTTTCCTCAAATAATTAAAAATAGAACTACTATATGACTGGATTCCCTGGTGGATGAGTTTGAGGAACTTGTCTACCCACCAGATGACAATCCTGACGGGAAAGTTACCAAGAGAAAACACAATAATGAAGGTTCCAGAAGCAAAAGACCCAAACTAGAGTATTCAGAAGAGGAGCTGAAGACCCACACCAGCAAAGGTACACTGGGCAAGTTCACTGTGCCCAAGCTGAAAGGGGCACCCTGGGGGTACAGGCTGAAGAGTGGGCTGAAGAAGCAGGAGCTGCTGGAAACCCTCATCAAGCACTTCCAGGAATGACCAGAGGTACCACATCCAGCCGCCCTTCCACACTGTAGCCAGGCTGCCTGGCCTTGTTCTCAGTCAGTTAAAATGTGTTTCTCTTGAACTAGGAAGAGTCTGCCCAACAGAAGTCGAGAGATTTAGGTTTATGAAGCTTTCTATTGCCATGGTGATGGTGTAGCCCTCCCGCTTTGCTGCTCCTTACTCTACTGCCTGAATAAAGAGTCCTAACTTTTTAAAACAACAACAACAACAACAAAACAAAACAAAAAAAGCACCTTTTTGGCAGGGCGGAGGAGGGGAAATAGCAATTTTACTCTTTCTCCTAAGCTTGTGATTTTAATATTCCAAGAACTTATGCTGGAATTACTTAGCAAGAGGGCATGATTACACAGAAGATACAGAAATGAAGAGACAAGAGGGGGAATATATAAAAATTAAGCTTCCTTAACAGGGTTCATGGTGAATGGTAGATACTGGTGGAGTTTTTATACAAGACTTAAAACTTAGGAAACACCTATGATGTTTTAGCTGGAAGTAATGGAACAATCCCTCTTCTGGGTATATATCCAAATGAAATTACATTAGATGAAATCAGTATCTCAAAGAGATATCTACATTCCCATGTTTATTATAACATTATTCACAATAGCCAAAAATACGGAAAAAATCTAAGTATCCATTGGGATAAGTAACTTATGGTATGTATGTACAGTGAAATGTTATTCAGCCTGAAAAAAAAGAAGGAAATTTTGTCACTGGTGACATAATAGATGAACCTTGAGGATATTATTCCGAATGAAATAAGGCAGATACAGAAAGAAATACTGCATTAGGGGTGTGGAGAGCTGGAGAAATCGAGAGATGTGGGTCAAAACATACAAATTTTCAATTATGTAGGGTGAAAGTTTTAGAGATCTGATGTAGACCATGGAGAACATAGTTTATAATACTGTGTCGTATACATGAATTTTGCTAAGAGAATCTATCTTAAGTGTTCTTGACACATCAAAAAAAAAAAAAGATAACTATGTGAATAGATGAATATGTGTTTTTTTGTTGTTAGCAAAACCACTTTATTCTGTAAATAGTTTTAACAAACAAAAGTTATACACTTAATATATCTATATTAATTTGTTTGTTCTAATCAGTTGATTACATGTATGTATATCAAAACATCACAGTGTACATATTAAAGTATACAATTTTATTAACAAAATTTTAAAAATAAAAATACATGCATAAAAGATGTTTCATAATGCTACCCGTAAGCAAAATTGAGAACGGTGTCTTATTATATTAAATAAATATTAAGGCACAAAACCTATATTTACAGAGTGTATTATAAAAACATGATCCAGTTATATACTATCTTTAAGAAGCTCACATCAAACCTAAAGACAGCATTGGCTAAAAGGTTAAAAGTACAAAAATGAAAAAAAATATATTTGCCAAACACTAATTTTTTGAAAAAGTAGTAGCAACATTGATATAAGGTAAATTCAACTTTGGCACAAATTAAATTACCAGAAAGAAAGAGAGAAATTACATAACGATAAAACTTAAATTCTTCAGAATACTTACTGATAATAAATGTGAAGAAAGGAAGAAAGAGAGAAATAAAGTATCTTTAAATTTGAAAGCAAAAATGAATAGAAATTCAAGGAGAGAAACAGAAACCAGTAATTATAGTTGGTGACTTTAACTGTTCTCTATCTTCAATTGATAGAACTACTTGGCAAAAAATCGGGAAAGATAAAAGGAGCCTCATCAACACCACCAACCAACATAACCTAATAAACATTTACTTAACACTCCACACAGCAATAGCAGAATGCACGTTCTTCTCAAACTCACAAAGATAGATCATATTTCAGCCCACAAAACATACCCTAAACATTTTTAAGGAATAAAAATTATATAAAACTATATTTACAAAAGTGGAGATTATTAGATTAGATTTATTTTTTTTAAATGAAGGCCAAATGCATTATTACTAATAAGATCGAAGAATCACTAGCCAGACTAATCAGGAAGGAAAAAAAACAAGATGCTAGTTACCAGTATAAGGAATGGAAGTGTGATATAGTCACAGATTCTGCACATTTTAAAAAGATAACAGTATAGGAATACTATTAACAACTTTAGGCAATGAAGAAATGGATATAGCCTTGAAAGAGACAGATGACCAAAACTCACTCAAGAACACATAGGTAACTGTTCATTTTCTAGCAAATGAATTGTTTGTAGAGAACATTTTTCCACAAAGAAAATTGTAGCCCTAAATATCACTGGAGACTTCTACTAAATATCTCCAGATATTTAATGAGACCACTCAATCTATGGGACCACTATTACTGTAAGACAAAAACCAGACAAAGACATTACAAGAAAATAAAACTACAGAGCAGTATAATCTGAACATAGATGCACAAATTCCTAACAAAGCCTTACAGTTCAAACGTAGTTATATAAATAAAGTAAATCGTGACCAAGTGACGTTCACTTTAGGACTGCAAAGTTAGCTTAGCAATTAAAAGTTAACATGATTAATTTGCCTTTATGACAGACAAATAAAAGTACACTTTTAATAGATGCAAAAAATATTGAAAACATCTAACCACTGTTACCAATAAAAGAATCTTTGAGATAAGACAGATGAAGAGAATTTCCTTGACCTGACAAAGAAAATCTAGAAAACAGATTACATTTAATGTCATGTCTGATAGTGAAATACTACATATTTGTCTCAACATAAAGTCAGCTAAGCACGGTGACTCACGCCTGTAATCCCAGCACTTTGGAAGGCTGAGGCAAGTGGATCATTTGAGGCCAGGAGCTCGAGATCACCCTGACTAACATGGTGAAACCCCATCTCTACTAAAATACAAAAATTAGCCAGGTGTGGTGGCAGGCACTTGTAATCCCAGCTACTTGGGACGCTGAGGCAGGAGCATCACTTGAACCCAGGAGGCAGAGGTTACAGTGAGCCGAGATTGCGCCACTGCACTCCAATCTGGGTGACAAAGTGACTATCTAAAAAGAAAAAAAAAGAAAGAAAGAGAAAGTCAAGGATATCCATTCTCAGTATTTCTATGTAATAAGCCATTTTAGTTCAACTGGATGAGAAACTGGAAAAGAAGAAGTAAACTGATTTTACAGAATGCATAATCATCTATTAAAAAATAGTGCAAAAAGCTCCAAAGATGTGCCTAGAACTAATAACTGAACTTAGCAAGGTCGAAGGATACAAGACCAACTATACAAATTAACTGTATTGAATTTTACATACTAGCAGTAGTCAAATTTTTAAAATTTAAATGGTATTAAAAAGGTTAAATACATGGTGATAAAACTGACAAAATTGTGCAAGACTTGTACTCTTAAAACTACAAAAGAGCCAGTAAATTAAAAATCTTAAATAGGTATAATATGTTCATGGATCAGAATGTGGTTAAAATGTTAATTCTCCCTTTATTTGTCTATAGATCTAGAGACTGGATGCAATCCCAATCCAACATCAAGCAGACATTTTGGTACTATTTTACAAGATGTTTCAAAAATTCATATGGAAACAGAAAGAACCTAGACTAGCCAAAAATCTTTGAGAAAGAACACTGGAAGGCACACACTATCTAATCTCAAGATCTATTATAAAGCTGAAGTAATTAGGATGCTATGGAAATCTCATAAATATAAACAAAGAGATAAATGGAAAATGATAAAGAGTTCCAAAATAGACCCACATCAACTTGAAAAAATATTTTTTGACCATAGTCCAAAGGCACTTCTGAGAATAAACATTCAACCATTACAACAAATTATGTTAGAATAATTAGATATGCATGTGCAAAACTAAAATGTTGATATGTACTTCACACTATATGCAACAATTAAATAATAACCTACTTTAGACTGAAATATAAAAACTAAAACTATAAAACTTCTGGAAAGAAAGATTACAAATCTTTTTAAACCAAATATTTCTTAGACACAATATCAAATGCATGCAATTGAAAAGTTAAATAATATGAAATTTTTTCACAAAAGGACAAATGTAAAAATTGAACTTTAACACAATTAAGAACTTCTGCTTTTTGAAAATTACTATTAAAAGAAAAGGCAATCTACAAAAAGGCAGAAAATGTTTACAAATCACAAATCCAAAACAGAAGGTGTATCCTGAATATATAAAGACTATTTCAAACTAAATAATAAGAAAACAAATAACCCAAATATAAAAGTTAGCAAAATATTTGAATAAATATTTCATCAATAATGATACATGAGTCCCAAATAAGCACATGGAAAAGATATTAAGTATCATTAGTTATTAGGAAATGCAAATTAAAACCACAGCAAGATGCCATTACACATGTAATTAGCTTGATCTAATCATTCCACTTTGTATGCATATATCAAAATATCACATTGTACCCCATAAATGTACATAATTATGACTTGGCAATCAAAAATAATATTAACTATAAAGTTTTCCAAAAAAGACTGACCATACAAATTCTTGGCAAAGATATAGAGCAATTAAAACCCTCATATACTGCTTGTTGAAATGTAAAATGGTGCAACCACCTCAAAAAATACATTGATCTGATAATTTCTTAATATGATAAGTATATACTTACCATGTAACTCAGAGATTCTACTTCTGGATATTCAAGAAGAATGGAAGAATATATCCCTACAAAGATTAGAAGATGAATGATCATAGAAGTTTTATATATAAGAAATAAAAATTGGAAGCAGTCCAAATCTCTATCAGCAGGTTAATGAACAAACGAAATGGGATAAATTCACATGATGGAACTCTACTAAGCAATATGAAGAAATGAAGTATTGATATACTTATCAACAGAAACAAATCTCAAGAAAAATTGAGAAATAATCTACACAAAGTGTTCTATGATTCTGATCATGTAAAAGTTCTAGAAAATACAATCTAATCGTGACAGAACGCAGATTAATGCTTGTTAAGGAAAAGGGGCACAATGTGATCGAGTGCAATGAAAGGAAGGATAACAGAAGGACATAAGAAATCTTTTGAAGTTGATACATTCTTTCATTTTCTTGAATGTGGAGTTGGTTCATATGAGAGAACATCAAATTTTACTGTCTAAATATATGTGATTTATTATATGCCAATTATAAACCAATAAAATGTTAAAAAATTTGTAAGGTAAAATTTTATGTAGACAAAATTAAAGTAGGTACATTTTATATGTAATAGATGTCACAAGTCTTTCAACACAAAGCCAAAAGTTACTGCCATTAGATCAATATTACTGTGTTAAAACAGAACTGTTTTGGAATGCCAGCGAGACTCAGATATAGCGGATAACCATAGTAAGTCTCAGCAACAACAGCGGAGTCCCAGAGGCTGCTAATGCTAAGATGTCAAGCTCTGGTGAAAAGCCTGAGTTAGTTTCATATCAGTACTGTCATTATCCAGCTTGAAAGAGTTCTTACTCAATTCTAACCAACTCAATTTTTACTCCCATCCAATTACTAAGCCATCTACAGGAAGGATTTATTTATGTTTTCTTCTAAGTTTAAGGATGTTTTAAAAACGCATGCTCTTTTCATAATGTGTTGACTATTTTTGACAACTGGTATTTTGTTTTAATAGGGAGCTATTAATTTCAAAATCCCCAAAATTGGAATTGTTGTATAAGAAATTTATTTCAAAGAAAAACTAGATGGTTTTTTGTTTGTTTGTAAATTTTTCTCTAGGCACTTTTGCTGAAACAGAACTTCACAAATGAGAAATGACATAGAGGTGTTTGTGAAAGTTATAGACTGGCCAAACAGTTTTAAAGTGATAAGGCCCTAACCCCATTAAAAATTGATTCTTTTAAAGACAGCTACTTTGAGAATATACAAGCACCTTTAGATGATAGAACTGCTGTCTTAAACACTTCCCTTCCATCTGTGTATAATAGAGATGTATTGATTGCTCCTTGCCATCTATACTTTTGATGACCTCTCTGCAACCAACATGACGGCGGAGTGTCACTTTCAGCACTATTCACACAAACATCATTAAATCAGCTGGCAAAACAGGAGCATGGCTCCTAGGAGAGGGATGACTTCATTGTAAAAGACAAGGGCAACTCAGAGACATGACTTCAATATGCTGAAATATCTGTTACAAAGGCAGAACAACAAACATCCTAAAGAAATATACTCTTCTATACCATCTATAATAGCAACTACATGCTTGAAAATTGTAATCATATCTTTCTCCTTTTCCTTTATGGGTTATGAGAAGTTTCTCTACAACTGAAATGCAAATGAGGTCATAGGGATAGTGGAGGGAAAAAATAGGTAAAAGGCAATCATAATAACAAATAAAGAAGGATAAGGGCCAACCTAAGTGAGAGAGAGGGCAATGTTCAAATTAGAGATTAGAACTGATGACGCTCATGAACTCAGAGTGTGAAACAAATAGCACCTGCATTAGGAGTTCCAAGACCCCAGATTTGCACTGTTCCTTAACTATTACGTCCCTCAAGAAATGGGAAATGTGTATATATAACACTTTTCGCCTTTATGCAGATAAAAATAAAATACATATGAAATGTTAATACTATTTTTTATGAATATAAAGTATTGTTGAGTGTCAAACATTGAGAATGGTTTTTACATCTTAACAGTCTTGATTTGGTACCATGTAACTCTTTCTATAAACATCTATTAGTAATGAAAAGTTCAATTATTATCTTTCTATTAAAAAAAATACAATACGACAAACTCACAATTTTCTACCATGCCAGACAGCAACATTGATTTCTACAATGTCGGAAATCTTAAATACCATTCTCCCAATTTAATGGTATCACAACTAGCACAGACATGAAAGTTGCCAAGGTTCTATAAGTGGACATTAGGGCTGGGACCCAGCCAGGCACAATATTGCTATTTAATAAATGTTATTGACTCATTGCTTTGCATAGAAAACAGAGCTTGGTGGAACAGTAAAGACCTCATTGTAAAATTGTTCATCTTGCTTCTTTGTCCTCTGTACATGAGAGTTTTCCTAAAAATAAGTAAAGAGCAGTGGTAGCTCTAGAAATTTTTAAATAACATTATTACATGCATTTATTAAGCATCTCTAATGACAGGAAACTACAGTTGAGATACCAAGAAATATGAAACTAGTTGCTACACTCAGTTCATGACCAATAGCAGTATAACACTAAAAGTATAAGCAATAACACAAGACTATGAAAAAACTCATATGAAGGTTATACTATATTAGATATAAACTCTACATTTAATTTCTTTCCTCTTATAATTATTAAAGATAATTAACTGTATCTTGATCATTCAGCATTAATCAATTCTTACTATGATTATTTCTAACTTAAAACAGTGAGGAGAATTTCAACACTTGGATGCTAAGTTTTACCCATTAGTTGCTACATGTAAACCTCAGAACAAATCTTAGTATCCCCAGGAAATACTGTGTTTAAAGTTTGAATATACAACACAAATCCAATACTTTGACTAGATTTAATTTTACTAGAAGGGATCCAAGAAATTCCTAAAACTCAGTGTGTGTGTGTGTGTGTGTGTGTGTGCGCGTGCGCGCATATGTCTGTACACAAAAGAGGCCTCGATCCAGGCTTTTGCCCATCCACTCAACACAACCCTTGAAAAGTGGAATTGTAAGATTGTACTTCTTGGTTACTCCGGTCTAATCCATTATACCTGACTGTGTGATTCACCTCTTTTCTCATTGAACAGCCTGCAGAACATGGATATGATGCCATAGGTACATGAAGAAGACACTCAGTGCAATGTATCACATGAGATCTAATCAGTAATGTACAAGAGCCCACTAGCTACATAATACAAGCTGGTCTGCCATTCTTTCCTCCTGCCCATTTACAGTTCTATCAAGTATGGATGCCACACAAGAATACTTATCAGTAATTCTTATACAGGAGACACTTAATGGAGAAAATCTAGTTGGAATATAGCTGAAAGTGAGGGCTCTATGATTTATCTTAATCCTGATCTGCATAGCATGTACATGAATTTTAATTAAGCTGCATGTTTACTTTTAATGAATATGGGTATTCAAAGGTGGCTTTGGGTAGGGGAAGGAGACACTGATGGAGATTGTGACCATGTTTTACATGAACTCACCCAATTCCAATTCCCACTGTATCTCTTCACATGCACATGCGCGTGTGCGCGCGCACACACACACACACACACACAATATTCTTTGGTGAGACCACTGGTCAAATGTCCAGTCACCATACTAGACATGAACACTACCAACACCACAATACCTAGGACATCAGAATATTATATTTTGTTCTTTAACAGCAGTATACCTTACAAAAACCCACACTTTCCTTCTATATTCTACATTCTTTCAACAATATGATTTTGTTTTGACTTTAGCTAGGAAGGAAAAATCAGATTAATGATAAGCATTGCTTTAGATCCTACACTAAATAATCATGAGGCGTTTCTTCTGTCAGTCAAATACAATTAAAATTATTACTCACAGTCAGTTTTTCTAAACACTTCAATTATTCCATACATTATCCCCTAAAAAATGCTCATCATCTCATCATTTGACTGGCAGAATCCCTTAAGTGGTTCAATCAATGGAACAAATTATCAGTGGTGATTATGATAACCCACAATTTAGAACACTAAGTTGAAGAACAACTTTCTAAAAGTTCTCAGAAAATGTAATGTAACACAGCACAACTGTAAGATATTTAATTAAGTCACTTTATTTGTCAGCCAACTATCAAAATTGGGGGAGGGCATGATACACACCATTCAAAATAACAGTTTGGTTATGTCTGGTTCTAATTTGAAGCAAATTGTCTAATCTTTTGATGACTTCAAGTGTATTTTTCTGTTTAGACTTTGATATGGTAATGGTAAACAGGTTTTTATCCCATGAGCCTGAACTAATTGATGTTTGGAAACAATCATGCAAATTTCATTTATATTGGCACCAAAATGGCCCTGGTGCCTATATGCCTATAAGGCCTCTGTGCCTATGAAGGTAATTCAAACACTTTTCTGCAAGATATGTAGTGCTTCAAAATAACCCAATCATTGATATCCCTTCCTTGTCTGAACATGAATCCAAACATTAAGTGATCTCTGGGGACCATTGAGATTTCGAAATGTATGACATACCAATTACTATGTTAGGGATTCAAACCAGTGCTAAAACCATATTTTCATTAGCAAACACCTGACACCCCAGGATAGAGAGTTGTTCTCCAAGAATATAAAGGACATAGTCGTTGTCCCAGCCTAAGGCCTTCCCTGACCCGGTGGTTGTCTCCAGGTTGCAGGCTGGAATCCACACACAGCCAGTGACAACCTGTTCCTTATAAACTTAAATGAGCATCAAGAAGCCCCAGGAAAAGCAGACTGCAGACCTCACTCTGCTCTCTACATTTTGTAGGGATAGCTTCATGACCATCTCACCCCACACTCAACCTCTCCACAAACCCTGAAAATGTAGCAGCAAAGAGGATCATGCAGAGATGGAAGTGCAAGAAGCAGCAAGTGTCAGGGCCCAAGAAAAAGCAAAGGCCTGAATTTTCTGAGACCTTCTCCCAGCAAGAGATTCACCTGAGCAAGGAGCTGCCAAGAAAGGTACAGATGCAGCATCGTGGATATAGAACTGTGAAGCCAAAATAAACTTTTCAAAACTACCAATAGTAATAATAACAACTTATAACAATTCAATAACTAATGCTGCAGACCAGAATGTATTATCTTTCTATTCTTTTCATAAGCAATATTAGGCCATGTGTGGTGGTTCACACCTGTAATCCCAGCACTTTGGGAAGCTGAGGTGGGAGGATTGCTTAAGGCCAGGAGTTTGAGATCAGCCTGGGAACACAGTGAGACCCCATCCCTACAAAAAAAATAAAAATAATTAGCCAGGCATGGTGACATGAGCCTATAGTCCCAACTATTCGGAAGGCTGAGGCAGGAGGATTGGCTTGATTCTAGGAGGTCAAGACTGCAGTGACTGAGCTGGGATTGCACCACTGCACTCCACCCTGGGAGACTGAGCAAGATCCTGTCTCAAAGAAAAAGAAAAAGCAGTATTAGACAATTGTCAAATTACAAACACACTCGAGTATGCAGCCAAAACAAATTAAGGAGAATATCATAGACATGTGCCAGTCAATTTCTATAGGTATTTTATGTTACTATTCTAAATGTTGTGAATGTCAGCTTTTTAAAATTTATATTTTGTAATTTATATTCTCCTTCTAAAGAAAAATGCATTTGAATCCATAATTTTTTATTCTTGTTTTGTTTCTTTTGTTTGTTACTGAATACACTCCAGACCCACAAACCCTGAGTCAGCCTCAGCATTAGTGCACATTCTCCAGAGATGAATGAGTGATGCTGTGTCTTGGAACTGCATGTTATTCTTCTATTATTTAATTGTGTCTAAATCACAGAGCTGACAGATTTCTTTCACATTTATCAAGTGTCATATGTTACAGTATGATATGGTTTGGCTGTGTCCGCACCAAATCTCAACTTGAATTGCATCTCCCAGAATCCCCATGTGTTGTGGCAGGGACCAAGGGGGAGGTAACCGAATCATGCGGGCTGGTCTTTCCCATACTATTCTTGTGATAGTTTCATGAGATCTAATGGGTTTATTAGAGGTTTCCGCTTTTGCTTCTTCCTCATTTTCTCTTGCCACTGCCATGTAAGCAGTGCCTTTCACCTCCTGCCATGATTCTGAGGCCTCCCCAGTCATGTGGAACTGTAAGTCCAATTAAACCTCTTTTTCTTCCCAGTCTTGGGAAGTCTTTATCAGCACAGCGTGAAAACATACTAATACAGAGTACTAAAGATTAGCTGCCTCCACAGTCTTCTGAATGATCACTTTCTTAAACTTCTGGAATTTTACTCTTCTGAAGCATCTCTCATGTGCACAGTTTTTCTGTCTTATGTGATTCTCACGTGGCTTTTAATGCTCTTCTGGGGTTCTGCATCTTTTCTTGCCTGATTCACTTGAATACTCATATTTCCACCCTTCTTTTCATTCCTAAGCTCTACTGTGCTTCAGTATTTGTCCTCCCTCCTGACCTGCTTGTAGCCTGAGAGTTGCGTATTTTTCAGGTTCTTTGTCCCCTAAAATGAGAATCAGAATATTTGATTTTGTCATTCAGTGATGGTTAAAATGTTGTTCCTGGACCACATTTATCAGTATCTCTTGGGCCCATTCAGGGACATAATGAACTAGAATCTCCAAAGGTAGTTTTCAGAACCTGCATTTTAACAAACCACTCAAGTGATTCCTATGCAGACATGAGTATTAAGCCCATGGTCTTAGATAATTAAATTTTACCTATTGATCACCAAGTAATATTTTTCAGTGGGCGCAGAAGTACTTTTTTTCCTTTCTCATTCACACCAGAATTTTTTTTTTCTTTTTTTTTTTTTGAGACGAAGTCTCATTCTTGTTCTCCAGGCCAGAGTGCAATGGCACGATCTTGGCTCACTGCAACCTCTGCCTCCTGGGTTCAAATGATTCTCCTGCCTCAGCCTCCCAAGTAGCTGGGATTATAGGCACCTGCCACCACGCCTAGCTAATTTTTGTATTTTTAGTAGAGATGGGGTTTCACCATGTTGGCCAGGCTGGTGTTGAACTCCTGACCTCAGGTGATCTGCCTGCCTCAGCCTCCCAAAGTGCTGGGATTACAGGCGTGAGCCACTGCGCCCGACTCCACACCAGGATCTTTAAGGAGAAGAAATTAGTCCAGAGGTCTCTCTTCCCAATAATACAAGTTATACTAACCTTCATATTCTGAAACACAGATGCTGAACTAAAATTATTTTTTTGTTTCAAAATTATAAAATATGTTCACCATACCTAAATTTCTAAAACATAATTTCAATTGCTACCAAAAAAAAGCAATAACTTTAAACAATAAGTAACTTTAAAAAATATGTTTAGGTGATACCACATGTTAATAGAGATTGATTCAACATATGTCAAAACTACATTTTTAATTTAATGGCCCATATTTAATCTCTCCACCATGTACCTGACACTATAACTGCAATCTCATCTGTATACGGTACTTGCCATTTCCAGAACACATCCTACACTGACCAGCCTTGCTCAAAATTGTCTCTCATTTTTCTTTTTTTGCAAAGTTACTACTGCTGCTCCTGCTAATATCTTACATTTTTATAGCACTTTATAGTTTAGTAAGCTCTTCCACATCCTACTCAATTCTTACAACAATTTCATTAAGATGGAGGAAATTGTGAATCAGAGACATTAAATAAAGTGCTCAGAATTCCAGTGTTAGCAAGAAATGAAGAAAACAAGTTTGTTTTTCGTTTTTCTCTTTCGAAACAATATTTCTATCAGCGAATCTGTTTCTTTTTAGAAGTATCTCCATAGCTTTCCAATGAGAATTATGTTATTTTTTTCTTTATCAGTACATAAGAGTGTGGGAAGGAAACTGGCTTTGTTTACATTTAAGTATTCTTGATGGAGTTAAAGGAGGTAATGCAAAACCAGACAAAACTACTGTTTGATGTTGGAAGTTAAGATGATAGTTAACCTTAGTGCCAAAGGAGGGTTAAAGGTAGGGTGACAATGGCATGTCACATAAGAGTTTGTAGAGCTTCTGGGTCTCTGATTATACTGAGTTTCTTGATCTGGGTGCATATTAAACTGTTGTTTCTCTTTATAAAAATTCATAGTCACCCAATTAGAATTTGTGCACATCTTATTCAACATGCTCCTAGATTTCATTTCCAACTTCATATAAAATACTTTTTAAAATGTGTTGATTTCCTTTGAAATATTTTTGTGTGACTATTAGGGAAAAGTGTGGTAGAGTGTATCATAGAAAAGACAAGAAAACTGGGAGATAGGTTTTAGGCGGAAGAGATTAATTTTTAAAATAACACACAGGGATCCTACAATAGTTCACCAGAAAGTTGTCAGGAAACCTACAAAATTATTATGTCTAGTATATACTTTTAAGCCATTTCCTATTATTGTCTTGGTTATGTGCATTCTACATTTCAAAACCAACCTTTTAAAAAAAGAAAAAAAACCTTAGAAAATTTTGAAGAAGAAAGAAAAGCATTAACAGAAGGATGGCACAGTACTCGATATGTTGTGAGATGATGGGTGAAAGTTGAAAATAAGAGAGTAAATAAATAAATAATATTAAGAATTTTGAGTGACCAAAAGGATATACATTAGTAACACACCTAGATTTCCAAAACACCTGGAATGAAGCTCTAGTATTTCCATTTACATAGAAAAACAGTGGAGATATGTGTCATTTTTCTTCAATGTATAGATGAAAAAAGTAAAGTATAGAGAGGCAAGAAACAAGATTACATAGCTAACAAGGGGAAGCCTGTATTCAAACTAGTTAGTCTGCTTTAAGAACCCTCATGTTAACTACGTTACTGTATTGCCACTAATGTACTAATGATGGATGAACTATTTTAAAATAGTAGATTCCAAATAAATGATATCTATCTTGATTTTCATCACTTAGAAAGTGACTGGCACATATGTACCCTAAGTGTTTAAGATATAGATGAATAAATGAGTTATGAATTAAAATATTTCAATAAAATTTTGAAGCTATTAATATCTTAAGTTTTTTGTTTGTTTGTTTGTTTTTGAGGCGGAGCCTCGCTCTGCGCCCAGGCTGGAGTGCAGTAGCACAGTCTCAGCTTACTGCAAGCTCCGCCTCCCGGGTTCACGCCATCCTCCTGCCTCAGCTTCCCGAGTAACTGGGACTACAGGCGCCCATCACCAAGCCTGGCTATTTTTTTGTATTTTTTTTAAGTAGAGACGGGGTTTCACCATGTTAGCCAAGATGGTCTCGATCTCCTGACCTTGTGATCCTCCCACTTCGGCCTCCCAAAGTGCTGGGATTACAAGCGTGAGCCACCGCACCCGGCCAAGATTTTAATATTAATCATCTTGGAAGAATTTTTAGTGAAAAGTTACTGGTGGCTTAAGTATGAATTATGTATGCACCTTTATAACAAAACAAGCATTTTACAATATTTCAGGTCTTTGTAATATTTTGTACATTAAAGTAAATTTGAAATTCGTTGCAATATAATTAAAAGCATTAATGTACATGAGAAATACCTGTCAAAGAGAAATACCTTGTGCAAAGGTTTGTATCAGTCAGCTTGCATGCAACTCGTAATAAATCAGACAGTCGTTCAAAAGAAAAAGTCCCACTTACATGTTCAAGCTCTTCTTTTATGTTATATATGAACAAAATATATGTACACACACACAGACACAGGTATATATATATACACACACACACAAATGAAAATGCTCATGCATTCTATAGCAAAAGATTAGCTGCTTCTTTCTCTAGTACCCCAAGGGATTGCTTGGTTAAAAGTGTAATTAGTTTGAAGAAAACATTGAGCTTTTTTAGTTTCCTCTTGCTACTGGAGCTAGCAGTGTTGCTCTGGAATTAGAGATAAATTTTAGCTTTATCATACACAGACCATAACAAGAAAAAGGAAGGAAGGTTGTTTCTTTGGTGTTCCATTATCTGAGTTATTACTTGCTTCTGTTATGCTATTTTAATTAACTAGCAACTAATGGTGTTTTAGTTAACTAAAGCTGAAAACTTTATGATTTATTGTTTAAAGTATTTATATATGCCTAATTTTACTGAATTGAAACAAAAATGAAATATTCATATATATTTTAAACATTATAAAGTGGCTTTAGAAGTAAAAGCTCACTGCACAAGTTTATCAATTATTAACGTTTTAGTAAGAATGTAGGAAACCTTTGTTTAATCATTCTTTTTCCTAATTTTACAGAAAACTTCAGTAAAGCAAACGAACTCCATAGTTACGGTAAATAGAAATCCATTTATATTTAGTAACACTAGACAGATATGTTCTATGGTAAGTGAGGGTGATACATCTTTCTGCAAATGCTGCTCTGAGCCACTCCAGTGGATTTCATTATCCTCTAAGGGAGGCCCAAAGCTTCCCTTGAAAACGATTAACCTTTGCTGACTAATGCATCATAATCAACTGCCCATCTGTAAGCACCACCCAAAAAAGCAGAAGTCCACATCCAAAGATTTATCTTTAGCTCATGAAAATCACCGGGAGTGTTTATGAACAACCATTTATTACCTTCCATGGGGCCCATATAATGAAAATTGTCTGGTTCTTGATTTGCCATTGAGTGAGATTTAGAAGAAGAAGGATATTGCTATAAAATGACAGTCACAGATTTCATTACTGCCCTTACAAACAACCATTTGTCTTTCTATAGTATCCTCATATGGTCTCTCATCTGTAACTGATCAGATGTTGACTTTCTGAAAGTGGGCCTAATCCCTATAGATCCTAATTACACTAATTATAATTATCACCATTTGTGGCACAACTTTTATGTGTCGCCAGTGTTATAAAGGAATTATGATGATTATTTATAGTGCTTTCTACAAAGCTACCTGTAAGTATATGAATTTTATAATACAAGAAACTGAGTTTAAAGACATTAAGTGAAATGCTCAGCATTAAAGCGTAGTAAGAGACTCTGTGGTGATGTCAACTCAGGACTCTCCGTAGATCCACAGGCTCTCATTGTTTCTTCTGCTCATCGTGCTTTGATTAAGTGTTTGGGATCTTCCTGGAAAGAATTAAATAAATTGTTACTCTTTCCATCTTCCAAAGCTAACATTCTGCCCTAACTAGAATAGATGGTCACTTAATAAACTGGTTAGCTAAAAAAATAATACTGAGTGAACATATACGTATAACTCATAATCAAAAGAATGATCAAAAGTGGATCAGAGATAAATTTATTTTCTGTGCACCTAACAGGCATTAGGTGCTCATACTCAAAACATAGTCAGTTTTAGATTATGTAATTAATGGTTGAACAAACTACAACAAGAACATATGAACAATCTATTGTGACCATCTGTTACAAATATTCACACAAGAAATATGGCATATGATGTCATCTTTGAATCTAAAGGGTGAAAATAAATTTTGCATAATATTGTGAATATGTCTGTGATAACCAACCACATTAGGTATATCCCTTATAACAGTGACTCAGGGAATGGCCATAAAATGGAATATTATGCAGTCATTTAAAAATATATCTTATAAAAATTCTCTATGATTTAAGAAAATAAGGTAAAAAATCCTAACTTGAAACTTCAAGTTATAAAACTAAATGTGCTACAAGTTCACGTTTTGGTTTTTTTTTTGGTTTTTTTTTTTTGAGACGCAGTCTCACTCTGTCACCCAGGCTGGAGTGCAGTGGCGGGATCTCAGCTCACTGCGAGCTCTGCCTCCCGGGTTTATGCCATTCTCCTGCCTCAGCTTCCCGAGTAGCTGGGACTACAGGCACCCGCCACCTTGCCCGGCTGATGTTTTGTATTTTTTAGTAGAGACGGGTACAAGTTCACTTTTATATAAATATATTCACATATATATTTACCAAAAAAATGCTCAACATAAACAGAAATACACATTCAATGACTATCCTAGGTTTGAAGAATCATAGATAACTTTTGATTTCTTTCTATGCTATTCTCTATTTTTAAAGTTTTTTTTTTTTTTAATTTGAAGATTACAAAATTCATTACAAAAAAGAGACATGCTACATAGGACGTTTTCAAGATCCTAAAATTCGGTAGTATATATTTTAAACATGACAAATTTTGTTCTTTGCATGCATAATCTTTTTCCTCAACTCATCAGACTAATAACTTTATACTCTGTACTTGTTGTCCTGAATAATTTAAACATAAATATAACTTGCTTTTCTCTTTTGCTTTATGAACATGGCAATGGGTTTGCCTAAAAAGTATTGTGATTTATTAGTTCTTGATTAATTGCCGCAATTATATGAAATCAAATGCACAGGTTGCTCCAAGGCAAAATGCTGTATAAATGAAAAAAAAATCACATTTTAACCATTAGCAGACAATAAAATTTGGGTAAAATGTTAGCCTAGTGAAAAATCAAGGCAAAATTAGAAAAAAACAAATAAATTATAGAAATTGAACCTTCAAAGTGAGGCTGATTCTTCCACATTTTTTTTAAAACCCCAAACAACATATATTGCAGATTCAAATGTAAGATCCATGACATGAGAGCATCTCTCTCTCTCTCTCTTTTTCTTTTTTTTTTTCTTTGACATGGAGTCTCGCTCTGTTGCCCAGGCTGGAGAGCAATGCTGCCATCTCTGCTTACTGCAACTTCTACCTCCTGGGTTCAAGCCATTCTCCTTCCTCAGCCTCCCTAGTGCCTGGGATTACAAGTGCCTGTCACCACACCTGGCTAATTTTTTTGTATTTTTAGTAGAGATGGGGTTTCACCATATTGGCCAGGCGGGTCTCAAACTCCTGACCTTGTAATTCACCCACCTCGGCCTCCCAAAGCGCTGGAATTACAGGCGTGAGCCACTGCGCCCGGCCAGTCAGAGCATATCTCTAGCTTTCTATTACCACTGTCTAACACAATACATATTCAATAAACGTCTTTAACAAATCATTGGTAAGTATCTTGAAATACACTGAATTTAAGGAACTTTAAGATAACTAAGACACATACGTTTTTAAGGAAATATTCTGCAGGGACATAATGTAGTCATGTGTAATGATTTAATAATAAAATATCCTAAGTTCAAAATGTTTATTAAATGAATATAGTATTGCTCTATAATTTTTCAATACAGTTTGAAAGATTTTTCAAATAAAAGTTTACAGTCCCTTGGCTAGCAGGCTAATAATCTAGGATATTTCAGTTATTTTTTTGTTTGTTTTTGGTTTTGATTTTTGTTGAGACAGTTTCGCTCTTATTGCCCAGACTGGAATACAATGACGTGATCTCGGTTCACCGCAGCCTCCACCTCAGGGGTTGGAGCGGTTCTCCTGCCTCAGCCTCCCACGTAGCTGGGATTACAGGTGCTCGCCACCATACCCTGCTAATTTTTGTATTTTTAGTCGTCAAGGAGTTTCACAATGTTGACCAGGCTGGTCTTCAAGTGCTGACTTCAGGTGATCCGCCTGCCTCAGCCAAAGTGCTGGGATTATAGGCCTGAACCACTGCGCCCGGCCTGAGTTCGTGTTTTTATGGGAGTAAAAATTCAAGTTCTGACTCCAGACGATTATCCCTTTCCTATCTCGTATCTCATCAAAAGGCACTGGGGACTACTAGAGCAGGGAGAGAGGGAGGAAGGCAGGGGACGAAAAAGCACCTATTAGGTATTATGCTCACTACCTGAGCGATTGGATCATTAATACCCCAGCCTCAGCATCACACAATATACTCATGTAACAATTCTGCATATGTACCCCCGAATCCAAAATAAAAGTTCTAATTATTACATATGTATATATGTGCATACACACAAATATATAAAATAATTGCAACTACATATATATGGTGCCATCAGTTCAGAAAACTTTTAACGATTCTGTGGAATAAATTGGGCCATTTTCCAGCCCTCAACTGGCCATTTTAAAATGCCGCTGTCTTACTTCTTATAAGTCAGGCATCACTTTTAGCTAATATTTAACTTCCATAATTTTATTGTTCTTTTCTCCTCCCTCTCTTATTTTGACCTTATTGATTTGTCTCTTAAATATTCTTTTACCATTAATTTAGCAGTTTACAAGACAGTAACATAATACCGTTGTTTTATATGTGATCTATACTCAAAATCTAACCTGGATAAATTTTACTATACATTGTTCTAATCTATATATGTAATCACCATGTAAAAGTTGCATGCACATACAATCGCAAACAGTATGAGACAGTCTTTTTTTTTTGCAAACTACTCATCTAACAAAAGATTAATAATTAGAATATATAAGGAGCTCAAATAACTCAATAGGATAAAACAAATAATCTGATTTTAAAATGGGCACAAGATCTGAATAAATGTTTCCAAAGGATGACATACAAAATGGCCAACGGGTATATATAAAAATACGCAGCATCACTAATCATCTAAGAAATGTAAATCAAGGCCAGGAGCGGTGACTCTCGACTGTAGTCCCAACACTTTGGGAGGCCGAGGTTGGTGGATCACTTGAGGTCAGGAGTTTGAGACCAGCTTGGCCAATATGGCGAAACTCCGTCTCTATTAAAAATACAAAAATTAGCTGGGCATGGTGGCATATGCCTGTAATCCCAGCTACTCAGGAGGCTGAGGCAGAAGAATTGCTTGAACCTGGAAGAGGGAGGTTGCAGTGAGCTGAGATCACTCCATTGCACTCCTCCCTGGGTGACAAGAGCAAAACTCCTTCTGAAAAAAAAAAAAAAAAAGAAAGAAAGAAAAGAAATGCAAATCAATACTAAAATTAGATATCATCTTCTCCTAGCTAAAATGACTATTATAAAAATGACAGGCAATAATGAATGCTGGTGAGGATGTGGAGAAAGAGGAACCCTCATACCCTGTTGGTGGGAATGTAATTAGTACAACCACTATAGAGAAGAGTATGGAGGTTCCTCAAAACACTAAAAACATAACTGCCATATGATCCAGCAATCCCACTGCTAGGTATATATCCAAAAGAAAGGAAATGAGTATATCGAAAAGATAAATTGCATTCCCATGTTTATTGCAGCACTATTTATAATAGCCAAGATATAAAATCAGGTGATGTGCTATTAATGGATGGAATGGATAAAGAAAATGTGGTATTATTATACATGTAAACAATGGGATATTATTCAACCACTAAATGAAATAATGAAATCCTGTTATTTGCAGCAACATGGATAGAGCTGGAGAACATTATGTTAAGCAAAATAAATCAGGTACAGAAAGACAAATATCATATGTTCTCATTTATATGTGGGAACTAAAAAAAAGCAATTGAACTCATAAAGGTAGAGAGCAGAATGATGGTTATCTGAGGCTGGAAAAGACAACAGGAAGGGGGAGATGAAGTGGACATGGTTAACGGGTACAAAAATACAGTTAGAATGAATAAGAACTAGTATTTGGTAGCACAATAGGGTAACTATGCCTAGTAATAATTACTGTATATTTTAAAATAACTAAAAGAGTGGAATTAGAATGTTTGTAACACAAAAGAATGATAAATTATTAAGGTGATGAATACCTCATTTACCATGATTTGATCATTACACATTGTATGCCTGTATGAAAACATCATATGTACTTCACAAATATATAGAACTAATATGTACCTATAATAATTGAAAAGTAAAATTAAAAATAAAACACAAAAAGACATTCTTTGTAAGTATAATTTCTTGCAGGTGTACAAGTTTATTGCTTTTATCTCTCTGGTATCACCAAATAACTTTCTCAGTGCAAAAATAAAGATATTTTCTGCTCCATAACTGGTTTTATTATTTATAAAAAATTAAAATTACTGTCAGTAAAGTAGTTGGTTATCTGTAACTATATATAAAAAAACTTTTATCAGTTGGAAACTACTGTCTTCAAAATATCACACATTTACTTCATTATCAAACTGATACTTTATCACCAAGTTGAAGACAATAAATAATAAAAGCACAATTCTCAGGATCTCTAATTTAGGAACTAACCGTAAGATATTAGCATGAGAAAAATATATAGCATATTTCTTTAAGGTCTATGAATCCATTTTACTTATACTAATATTCGTTTGTAAATACATGACTTAACCTCTAAGTTTCAATTTCATCCTCCATAGAATTTGTATTGATTTACAAATAAACTCATTGCACAGCTTCCAAAAGAGGAAAATTATGCTAACCTACACTATGATCATAAAGGAAGGCTAATCATTAGGCAAACATTACCTAGCATAGTGCTATACACATAACAGTAGGTATGTACCCTAAAGCAAGTCTTCAGTTGTATATAGCTGTAGATAAGAGCTCTGAAAATGAAGGTGTTTCACATAAGGGCTTTACTCACAGTTTGATTGTGGTAGAGTTTTGTTCCTTCTGTGCCTCCATTTCTGGTTTATTAAATTGAGTTGGTAATATTTTCTACTCCTTCCAATTTTGTGGGGTTTAAATAAACATGTCCATGTAAAGTTCTTATAATAATACCTAACTCAATGAATATTAAATATGAATATTGAAATATTTTAATATATTACAATTGTCATGTTCATTAAGGAAGGTTTAAGATAAAAGGCATCCATATTTGAGCAACACAAAATGGTTATGGGCCTTAGGAGAAGCCCTAGGTGAAAGCATCCAATTATGTCACTTACTAGTCATATGACTGAGACTAATTTACTTACACTCTCTGAACCAATATACACCGTCTGGGTCATTCATTCCCTCATCCAGTCATCCACCAATCATTTATTTGATAACTATGATGTGTGAGGAAGTATAGTCACTAAAAAATTATTAGCAAAAAGTATGTCACTTGTTTTATGCATTGTTTTGAGAAGTAAATGGATTAATTTTGAAAAAAGTAAATCTCAGAAGTATCACTTCCCATTTCTCTTTTTTACATATTTATACTATAGAAGGACTTCATAATTTAAACCTAGTTGTATTATTATGATACCATATCAGCACAAGTAATGAAAAATTAGTAATCCAGTTCATCTCCCTGATTTTTGGAAAAAAACTAACAGATAAATGAGAAATAATTTAGGTAATAGGTTTTTTGAAAATTAGCTGCTATATCATAACACTGAAAACATGACCAATAAAGACTCAGTATATAAATAGCCGAGTGTTGTTAAAAGCACATCAATATCAACATTATTCTAGAGAAATGTTTACAAAGATGGCGTATTACTTATTCTTGTAGAACAGGCGCTGGTAAACTATTTCTGTAAAGGGCCAGATAGTAAATATTTTAGGCTTTATGGATCACATAAAGTCTCAGTCTTCTTCTTTTCTTCTTCTCCTCTCCTCCTTCTTCATTTCTTTAAAAATGTAAAAATTACTGTTAACTCACAGAATATAACCAAGTAAGTCATGTGCCAGATTTGGCTTATGATTGCAGACCCCTAGTATAAAAATAATAAAAACATGAAACTTGTTCAAGTTGCATTTAAAGGCTCTTATAAGGAGCTCTCCAAGTAGCCAAGCCAACTTCTCACTTCTCAAAATGATAACCATTCCGCCAGTCATCCGTTCCAAGCACACATGTTGAGCGTCCACTAAATTCCTGGTATTATTACAAATACTGGAAATGTAAGTTAGTGTATACACTCGAAAGTTTATAGGGTTTGTTTTTGTTGTTGTTGTGTTTCAGGGGAGATACGAATACGAGTATAAGCAAGGAATTTATGGTGAAAGTGCGAAGATACAAGTAAAAACAAGAGGTTAACAAGGAACAAAGGGGGATGCTGTTATCTCAGTCTCATTGGGGAAGAAAATATGAAAGTTTTTCGAGAAAGTGATGTACAAATGAGGGGAGAAAGATAAATAAAGGAGTGAAGCCTTCAAGAAGAAAGAAAAATTAGATGCAACATTTGACAGGCAAGAGAGAACTTGGCTTGTCTGTGAAAAGGAAAGAAATCTTTTCTGACTAAAGTACTCATAGTGGAAAAGAGACGGAAGCAGGTTGAGCAGTAGAAGATTCCAGAGAGCTAAGCATGAGACCGATCATGGAGTCATTTAGGTCTCATAAGTCATATTACGAAGTATGGACTTTCTCTACAGAAAATGGGTGAAATGTTGAAGGATGTTAAGAGCATGAAAAGTATGAAAAGTATGATCAGGTATGCACTTTAGAAAAACAGTTCAGAAGAATATGGATTTGAGAGCTACCCAGAAGCAGAACTGATAGGCCTTTTTGATTATGTGAAGGATTTTACATGGCGCCTAAGGGAGCGCAAGACATCAAGATCAAAGTCCAGTTATGTAATTTTTGCTTCACTTACATTAAGTTAATGTCTCAGATACAACTTGTGTTCTTTTCCTTTTTCTCTATTTATTCTTCCCATGAAGAATGCCTCAACCATCTGCATTAACCTCTTGAAATTTTCAATGTCCAGTTCAATCCCTCACTCTTTTAACACATACCCTTTCTTGTCCTAACTCATTAGATTGTTGTTTGTTTTTATCAGCTTTCATACTCTAGAAAATCAATAACATATAGTAATTATTTTCCAAATTTTGTTATCCTCTCATCAACCAAAACAATGCTGGTTGCACAAGTGTGGGGTGTACATTCACCGATAGATGTATAACTCTCCAGAGGCCTGTGCACTAGCCTGGCCAGCTGTTAGCTACACACTCTGTTGTAGGTGTATAGCATTCCGCAGATAAGGATTCTCAAACATCACTATAGATAACCTATTGTCTAACAAAACTTACACTCAGAAATTTCTTTCTTAATCACTTCATCATTTTTCATGTATTTTAAATGTATCTAATTCCCTGTAACCCTACAAAGCAGGTGGCATAGAAACCCCTCTCTCTGAAAAGGGTTAATGCCATTCTGATTGGTATCTCCTCACACTGACTTCTGTCCCCATTCAATGCATTCTTCACATTGAACTCATAATATTTTTAATAGCTGTTAGATCATGGCATTCCCCTATTTAAAACTCTTTAGTGGACTTAATGTGAAATCTGAGTCATGATATACAAGTCTTTCATATGCTGAATCCTTGCAAGCTCTTCAACTTTACTTTGAGTTACTTATTGATGTTGATGACCAGCCTCAGGGGTTATCTGTCTTTCTGCGCTATCTAGCTCACTATACTTTTTCATGTTAGGAACATTAGCTAAGTCATTCCTTCTGCCTGCTGCATGTCTTCCTCAGTTATCTCCACCATGCGCCAACAACTTCCAGTTTTTGCTCATCTTTCTAGCCTTCAATTAAATATTAATTCTCGTGAAAATTTTCCCTGATGTTCTTAATTCTGAGCCACATTCAAACATTTCTAAAATCCAGACTCATCTTCTAATTGATATGCACATTCAATATAGTATTTTCTTTGGGAGGCCAAGGCAGGCAGATAATAAGGTCAGGAGTTCAAGACCATCCTGGTCAACATGGTGAGACCCCGTCTCTCCTAAAAATACGAAAGATTAGCCGGGCATGGTGGCACATGCCTGTAATCGGAGCTACCGGGGAGGCTGAGGCAGGAGAATCCCTTGAACCTGGGAAGCAGAGCTTGCAGGGAGTCTAGATCACACCACTGGACTACAGCCTGGGTGACAGAGCAAGACTCTGTCTTGAGAAAAAAAAAAAAAATGTATTCTTTTTCTATTTTACAAATTTTAAAAAAATATATGATTACATCAGTGGTATGCCTGACTATTTTTGTTATCTTAAAACTGAATAAATATGGTGAGTTCTGAGACAATTCTGCAGCTGCCTTCTTGCTAAAATTATTGTCATTGTCATTTACTCCTGCTCACCTGAAAAGCACCAGGAGTGCTGGACCCTGCTTGTCTCAGCCATTACTGTATGTCACTCTATCTTAAACTCTTAGCACTGTGCTGGAACTTGACAGGTAGATAGTCCGTTAGCATTCGTGGCTTAAACAATAATCCCATTGCTTTTCATTCTCTCCAGAGGCACATATATGGTGTTGAAGGTGATGTAAAAACACGCTGAGGGTTCCTGAGATCTTGAGGATTTAGGTAATCTTATCTCAAATCCACAATTTCAAAACTTAGAAGAGTCTAACTACTCCAATACCTTCATACCCAATATCTGCTTCTACTTTGGCTCAAGGTTGTTTTAGTCTTGCTAAGATTTGCCCACAATATTTTGCAAAATTCAATTTGCCAAACACTCGCAGTAAAAATTAATTCCCACTAAATATGTCATAAATCTTTTTGTCTGATTGCAGGTTTATGGAACAATGCTAGAAAAAAAATTGACATTGATTACCACACCAATTCTGCTGATGATGATTAGGCCTCCTGCTGTACCACCAACTTTGTTCATATTACAAAAACTATGACCCTAGTAGCCAACCTCAAAAACACTGAACCTGTCTTAATCCTGGATCAATAGTGAATAAAATTTTCTGCTCTTTATTTGAATTTCATCCTTGTAATTGTGTTTTAGTATGTGTTTTAGTATGCACCTAAAAGTAAGTGCCTTTGGTAGAACTACCACTTGATCCAGCAATTCCATTGCTGAATATACATCCAAAAAATTAATAAAAATAAGAGATCTCTGCATTGTCATGTTTATTGTGGCACTATTCACAATATGGAGTTAACCTAAGTGTTTGTCAAAAAATGAATGGATAAAGTAACGTGGTACATATACACAATGGAATATTATCCAGCCATAAAAAAGAATGAAATCTTTTGTTTGTAGCAACATGGAGGGACCTGGGAGTCATTATGTTTAGTGAAATAAGCCAAGCATAGAAAGACAAATATCACATATTCTTACTCATATATATGGGAGGTAAAATGTGGATCTCATGAAGATAAAGAGTAAATTAGTGGATTCCAGAGACCAGAAAGAAGAGAGAGGGAGGGAGAATGAAACAAACAAACAAACAAACAAACAAAGCAAACAGAAAAGGAAAAGGAGAAAATAAGTTCTTTTGAAACTGTGGACTCTTATAAGGAACACTGTAAGCACTGGGCAAAATCAGATTTTGCTGGGAGAACAGAAACTCCTGGGAGGATAAAACAAAGAACATGAGTTTTGCAGCACAACAGAGCTGAGTTCCACTTCTTCTAGATCTGCCATTTATTCACTATGTAACCTTGAGCAAGTTGCCTAATATCTTCCAACACCAGTTTCTTCAAATGTCACATGATATGGAAACACTTATTATTTTCATTTGATGTAAAAATAAAATGAGGTGGAATATGGAGCCTGCCAATTATGGTGGCTGCTGTTTAATGTTGTATCCATGACTGTGCATAATGGGAAATGAATGGCACATTGAACTACCCAAAACTGCAAAATAAATAAAAATTGATTTTAGAATAATAAATATGGGTGGAAAAAAATTTTCTCCCATGCCCACATGTGACTCCCACCCCTAACTCCCATATACTTTTGAATAGTTGTGTTTGCCTTCAAAAGTAGTAGACGATCACAGACGTGTCATGATATAAAGCCATGTTTCAAATACAGAAGTTTGGGAATTAGTGCTGTAAGTCATTAGCTGTTATGTTTAAATAACAGCAATTGGTTTTGTGCTGTTTCAATAATAGCATTAGCTATGAATCCTCTTACATTTAAAAAAAATTACATGTTTCTTTAACAAATTAGCAAATGCAAGAAAATGAAATCAGTCATAATTTTATTTCACAGCATGAGAGTTATGTTGAAAATAGTCTTGTTTCAGCATCTAGCCTCTCATTTAAGAACTCTGCTAATAAGTTCACTCCGAACAGAATCAAGGTTTTAAAGCTTGAAGGATAAGTACATTCTGACATGGATTAAGATATAATTTTCAAAATGATAGATAATAAAATTTACCTTAATTATAGAGGTTCTGCTTAATCATTTCAAGTGTTCTTAATATGTCACCCACTCCATAGGATTTTAGAATGAGATTTGGTATCGAATTTAAAGTATATTCAATTAGTGAAACTCATTTTAGTAGAAAAGTAGTCAGTCAGTCCAGTAATGTCTACTGAGTCCTTCTAATGTGTCAGCGCCGGTACTGGATAATTATGAATAAACATGTTTTTTAAGGAGCAAAGCCAGACACGATCCCTATAATTACAGTTCAGTAAAATACACCTTCTGGCAGTCAGAATCAAAGGCACAAGATGAGGGGGGGGAAAAAAACAGATGATGTAAAGATTAACGTAATTTACTACATAATTTTTAATATTCCACACTGCAAAAGATGTCATAAATATATAAAAGACAAAAGATTTGAAGAAATATTTTCATTATATGTATCAAAAGGAGATGTCAAAAGTAAGCACTTAAAATGTTAGCCAACAATATTATTCTGTCTGTATCAATGCGTACAGAAAAAGTGTGGAAGATACATACCAAACTGTTAATATGATTACCTCTTAGGCAAAGAATGAGGTTAATGAGGAAAGAGTAGGTTAATAACATTGTCACTTTTCATCTTAGTACTTATCAGTGATATCTGAATTACTTATTCAAGCCTATATTACATTGTAATTTAAAAGGTATGTGTTATCCGCATCCCTAGCAATACAATACAAATGACTCCAGAATATAAAAAAGCTATCTAATTTATAACATATTCCTTCATAGCAAAGCTTAAATATATGAATTCAATAAGTAATAGAACAAAACCAATCTTCTACTAGAACTTCTTATAAAAAAGAAAATGTATGTTGAAGAAATAATCAGATGACCAAATTATATCTTACCTCACTTATGGAGAAAATAGGAAGAATGACTTTTTGTGTGAGACACAAAGAATTATAATCCAATTCAAACACATTGCTAGAGCTACCTAAACTAAGTTTCATGGTAACATGAACAAGAGAACAACCAAATTTGACCAGAGTCCAGAATGGCTTATAAGAAGAAAGAATGGGGAACCCAGGCTGTATGAGGAGAATCAAATTTATTAGCTAAAGAAGGGGCAAAGTGTCATAAAAGGCAGAAAGAATGTTGTGAACCAAATGCCCATGAGTGGCATATTAGGATAAAAAGTTTAATTTTGGCCGGGCGCGGTGGCTCAAGCCTGTAATCCCAGCACTTTGGGAGGCCGAGACGGGTGGATCACGAGGTCAGAAGATCGAGACCATCCTGGCGAACACGGTGAAACCCCGTCTCTACTAAAAAATACAAAAAACTAGCCGGGCGAGGTGGCGGGCGCCTGTAGTCCCAGTTACTTGGGAGGCTGAGGCCGGAGAATGGCGTGAACCCGGGAGGCGGAGCTTGCAGTGAGCTGAGATCCGGCCACTGCACTCCAGTCCGGGCGACAGAGCGAGACTCCGTCTCAAAAAAAAAAAAAAAAAAAAAAAAAAAAAGTTTAATTTTGATAATATATTATCTCTGATAAAAATTAGCAGGCCTTTTTTTTTCAAAGAAACTATATTGTACATACAAACATAAATGTGCATGCAAATTCCATGGGAATCTCATTGAAATACAGATTCTGATTCAGTGTGTCTCAGGTGGCACCTGAGAGTTGTCATGTCTCACAAGCTTTCAGGCGAGGTTTATTCCACTGCTACATCCACGGACATCCTTGAGTAGTAAGAATATGACATGTTTGACAAATTGTGTTAAGAAACATGTCGGCTTCATCCTGGATCTCTATTCCATTAAAGCAGTTTCAAAAACCCCAGTTAAATGTGTTACTACTCCATAGGGACAAACTATTTTTGACATTTCTAAGTTCATAGAAAAGTAAATACTTCATGTATTTTTTGTTCATTAGTTGCGTTTTAATTTTTTTTATTGGAGTTGGGTTTTTTGTGTTGGTTTGTTTTGCATTTATTTTCTTACATTCTTCCCTTCAACTTCTTACCATTGTCTTGGTTCTATAATACCTAGCTTGGTAAGACCTCTAATTTTGGCAGTTATTATCATAGCAGCATACAGTGTCACAATAGAAAAAAAATGAGTTACAGATTTCTTGCTTATCAGTGAATGTTATTATATGTTTATGCATTTTATATAATTAACATTATTATATATATTTATATAGCATATATTCTGGGCTAGAAGTACAGCTGATTGTGACATCCTTCCTTTCACTCATGGGCAAGGTTGTTGGCATAAATGTCCTTTCTTTCTTTCTCTCTCTTTGTTGTGAGTGCATTGCTACAGGTATGTTTTCATAGTAATTAAGAATTTAAAATCAAGCTACTTAGAATTACGTCTACACGATTTACTTGCAGATTGTGTAATATGAGACAGGTATGTCAGCTTCCTTCCCTGTAAATTGGTGACTATTGTTACTATCTCATAAGGATAAAATGAATAGTGTATATAAACATTTAACTCACGTATGGCACATTGGAGGTACTCTCTAAATGGTTGTTGTTGCAAGTAGCTGGAATAAACATCACAACCACAATAGCCACAAAATGAAGGTGTGGAAAATTTTACCTCTATTTCTCTATTTTAACTCACCCTTGAGTCCAATTCCCTCTGATGTTATCAAAAATATTGGCTATTTAAACAGAGGAAAATGGAGCAAGATAGGATTCTACTTCAGAATGGTCTTAGAAGGCCGGGCGCGGTGGCTCAAGCCTGAAATCCCAGCACTTTGGGAGGCCGAGACGGGCGGATCACGAGGTCAGGAGATCAAGACCGTCCTGGCTAACACAGTGAAACCCCGTCTCTACTAAAAAAAAAAAACTAGCCGGGCGAGGTGGCGGGCGCCTGTAGTCCCAGCTACTTGGGAGGTTGAGGCAGGAGAATGGCGTAAACCCCGGAGGCGGAGCTTTGCAGTGAGCTGAGATCCCGCCACTGCACTCCAGCCCGGGTGACAAAGGAGACTACGCCTCAACAAAAAAAAAAAAAAAAAAAAAAGAAGGCCGCTCTGATGAGTGATATTGAAGTAGAGATTTGAAGGAAATGAGGATGCATACCACGTTGCAGTGGGAACCTTTCTATTCATCTCTCACTACACTGCAGTACCTTCACTGCACTTCTCAGAATCTGTATCCTCTTCTCAGAACAGTTTAGAGGTTTCTCCTGTATCTGTGTGAAACTAACCTCTAAGAAAATCTGAGTCCTCATGAAACATTCAGATGGCCCTCAGAATCTTCTTTACAGATACAGTCAGTTCCTTGCTGCAAGTCCACATACATGGTATCCCCACTCACAGCCTCGTGTCTCCCAAGCATAGCGTCAAGATGGCATCATGAAGGCCAGAACTGCTTTAGCAATCTCTCCACCCACGTGACCGTAGGGTTTCTGAGAAAATCTCACTTGACTTGGAACTGCCAGTGCCTAGCAGTGACTCTGGCAAAACGTAACAGCTCAATAAATACTTGCTGAACGAATGAATGAAAGCCCTGATTGTGAAATACATCTGAAGGGAGAATATGCTTCAATGAGGTAGGCAATTCTGCAATGAAGGCCCTGGGAGTAGTCTCCTCACAATATTAAGACAAATGTTTACAACACCATCCTTACCAAAAGTCACCAATTTTTGTTTTCAAGTGAATTTAGCCCTAAGACAACAGAATTGAATTTCTCAAATTATTCATTTGTCTTAAAAGTTCCACATCCATACTTAATCTAAAAGAATATTGAGATCCTGTCATTAAATAGTGGTGATCAATGCACAATTTTGTGAATATACTAAAAACCAATGAATTATATACTCTTACAAGGGTAAGCTGTGTGGTATATAAATTAAATTTTAATAAAGCTATTTTTTTAAATCCTAGTTAATCTAAATTTCTTATGGGTATTTGATCAAGTCAGGATTATCACATTCACCCTTTTCTTTCCCTCATTCTTTTCAGTTATATAATTTTCTGAGTAGGGGATGGATGGGGAAGCTTGTGAGTTGCCATGGCATTGGTGAGGAGTCATCTTCTCGCCTCTCCTCTTCTGGCCACCGCTGAGTTATCAACACCCCCACAATCGTTAGAAAGTAGTTTCTGCCTCCATCTTCTTATGATGCCTCATGGGCTCTGGTCATCAGATCTACAGAGGTCATTTTAGGTGTGTTCTTCTGGCCTCAACCCCTGACTCCTGAAAGCCTTCTGCTCCACTCTGAATCATTTTATTTTATCTCTCAAAAGTTTAATACTTTGAACTGAGTTCATTCTCAGGACACTTTTTCTGGGCACTGTAACTGTAGTGTTAGTTTCTTAATGGAATGGGGCTTTTTTAAGTAGCATGCCATCTTCGTGGGCTAGTTCCTTAAAGAAAGCACAATGTAAGAGGGGATTTCTATTTTCTCATTTGCTATGATGCAATCTCAAACCTCACTTGGGCCTCTAAGTTCCCTTGTTCTTCAATTCTCTTAACATTTCTTCTTGGTTGCAGAAAGAATTTTAAGTTCTTCTTTGTGTAACACAAAAGTTATCTTTTATTTTATGTTTTATTCTTCCTGACTTTGTTCTTTATGGATCAACTTTATACTGAGATTTTAGGCACTAAATCTTATTCTAAGTCAAAACTCCCAGCTTTTGTGAATAAACCTGCATTGTATTTCAAATCTATTGACTCTGCCATGGAGCTTTAAAAATCCAATCAGAAATTCCTCTGGCTTCTTTGTTCTGAGCTGTAGTCTTACTCTATTTGAAAGAACTGTGGATGGAAAACTACTGCAACTGTCAGAATCATGAAGGAAAAGTACAGCATACAATGGCACTCAGTAGGAAAAAAAATTAAGTTAATAGTTAAAGACAGAATTGCAACATTTTAAATCATTTAATCATGGGAAATTCTGCCCAGTTGTAAGGCTAAAAGTTTAGGAAACTAAACTAATAGTATAGAAAACCAATAGATAGATAGAGGATGGATGGATAGATAGATAGATAGATAGATAGATAGATAGATAGATAGATAGATCATAGCGATAGATATATCAGTGACAGATAAATATTTGTGTTTTGTCATTTAAAAATATGTTTTACTTCACTAAGCATTGACTATGAAAAGATTCTACAAAACAGGGTTCCTGTATTTCTTGAGTTTCCACTGTGCTTTTCTCTTTATTCCTTCATTCAAATAACATTTGTGGATTGCTAGTGTATTCCCCACTGCTATCATATGAAACCTGGGTAAGCTTGTATTCATTTTTGAAATGTCCAACTCAAGAAAATTACTCCTTCCACACAGAGCTTCTTCTGACAATCCCATGGACAATCACAACTTTCCTTCCTTTTGTGCTTTATAGTGTTCTCTCTATATTCCATCATTCAGATCTTCTCATTGAAATTGAATTATGCCTTCACTACAGAGTTAGATTCCCAAGGACAAAGATAGAAGCATCTTTTTCAATATTAATTTAAGGGATAATTGGGCATATTTATTTGCTTAATCAAAGTTGAAGAATAACGCCAAACTCTGTTCCATAGAATCCCTTTAGTAAGGCAGTTGTGTCAGTTCTGGATTCTACTATGTAGTAAACTGCAATGGTAGTGGATATTGTGTTTGTCAGATTTGCCTAAACAATTCGGGCAATGGAACAGGTTCACAAGAGAAACAAGAAAGGAAAAAGCTATGTGAATGCTTCTCCCACACCAAAATTGTAAGAAAAACATAAAGCGTGCCATTTTGTCACATAATTCAGAGGTGGTAATAACGGCAGTGGCAGGCCATCTGGAGTTGCCACTGCCATTGCACCAGCTGTAATGGGGAGGTGCCAGAGGTGGCAGCAGGAGCAGCTGTGGGAGCAGCAGTGGTGATGGTGGGACCTCTATGCTCCACATACCCAAGGCAGCCAACTGTCCCCCACCCTTGTTCGACTGGGAGGACCTGCTCCCAGGCCCAGAGTCTCCACCACTCTGGACCCTGAACCCTTGTCACCACTCTCACCCACGTGCACTGCAGGGAAAATGAGGAGAGGAGGTAGGCAGTCCCCTCAGCCTGCCTCCCTGGGAGCCGCCATTATAGGCCCAGACTGAGCTGCCAGCCTGAGGGAGAACAGCATGGACCAGCACCGAGGAGCAGGCAGAGAGGGGCCCAGCTTTTCTCAATTTTTTAAGTGTTTGTAGGAGGAAAGCATTAGACCTTCTGGTAAGATATATTTATCTTAATTTGTGGTTAAATACTCAAACAAAATATAAAGAGAATCCATTCTAAATCAGGGTCACGTAGATCCATGATAATTTTAACATCATACATAAGTGTCTGCTGCTTTTGTTAATTGGCTGCACCATTTGCTGTGGGCTATCTAAAACACCAATTTATACTCTCCCTGGATTTCATTCTTGGCCCTGAGATTTTGGTATTCATTTCCTGTGAATCAAAATGAAGGAGAACTATACAGTAGGGGAAAAAATAGAAGTTATGGAAACATGGAGAAAGAATCGAAAAGAAAAAGGAGGGAAAAGTGAGAAAACAAAAGACTAAAAGAGATGAGATGACAGAGAAAACAAGTACAAGAAATAAAGAAAATTCAAAAATTAAGTGGAGAGAAGGGCACATTGGAAGCAAAATATGGTAGAAAGTAAGAGAAAGCCCCTCAATATTGAAATCAGATAGGTGCTGTTAAGCTTACCCATAACTTGAATGTACTTCCTCTTTTTATTATTAAGCAGTGTGGTATCACTAAATAAAATTTTAGTGTTCCTTTTCAGCAACATATTGGTGTCTGAGAAGCCATTAATGTGACCTAAAATATAATAAAATCAACATTGATTTACTTAAAAACAAAACTGTTTGAAAACCTGTCAGTAAGTGATCATATTACTGAGTAGTTAAGGTTTTATTATACCATCCTTGATGGGAGGAGAAATTAAGGAGAAAGCTATATTAACTTACTGCATTAATTAGAGCAGGCTGAACAAGTGTAAAAAAAAAGAAAAATAGACACAAAATGTAGTCACTAAAAACAATAGGATTTTATTTCTCGCTCACTTAACAGTTCAGGATGGTATTCTAGGCTTGTTTTTGCCTGTCTTCCACATGGCGATTCAGGGATTCAGGCTTCCTTCACATTGATGGCTTCAGCATCTCCTAGACTCATGTCATCTTTTATGTCACCTTAATGAAAAGGAGAATTTGGTTGAAACAGGTGCTGTCTTAAAAACCCTGACCTGAAAATCGTTCACATCACGTCTGTTCATATTCCATTGGAAATAATATAGCCACATGAACTCACTTAATGAAAAGTTCTTTCTAGACATTATCTTACATTATTATCTATCAGCAGCAGCATGTGACATCCATAAGACACCCTTCTACATAAAAGAATGTAGGATTCCATACTGTCTTGAATCTATTCCTATCTAATTAGCTATTCTTTCTCAGTTTCCTTCACTGCTTTCCTTATCTTTCACTCCTAATGTTGACATTCTCCAGGACCCAACCCTATAGCCCTACTCTCATCTCTGTCTCAGCTCTTGGGTTATCTTTCCCAGGTTTGTGGCTTTAAATATTATTTATATGCTGACAGCTTCCAAAAGTATCCAACTCAAACTTCTCTCAAGAACCCCTGCCATTTTTATCCACCTCTTCATTTGTACCTTCAATGGATATCTCAAACTGAACATGTCCAAAACTTATCTGGTGATCTCTCCTCCTAAAGCTGCTTCTTTTAATAGCTTCCCCAATTCAGTTGATTTTTTTTTTTTTTTAAAAAGAAACCTCCATCCTTTCAGTTGCTAAAGTCAAAATGCAATGTCCCTTACTCCTTTCATTTTCACTCCACAGCCAACCTAAATGAATGCCTGTTGGATTCTACATACAAAATATGCAGAATCCCAGGATTTCTCACAACTTTGCTCATACTAATCCAGTCCAATCCACCATTATATCTTTTAGATAATTATAATAACTTCTAAAATAGCTTCATTTTGTCTGTGGTTGACCCCTATAGTATATTCTCAATGCAGCAGCCAGAGCCATCTTTTCAAAAAGGATAAAATATTAATTGAGATCATGTCACTATTCAACTCAAATCCCTGGAAACCTCCCATTTTCACTCAGAGTAAAAGCCAAGTTATTCACGATGGCATGTAAGGCCTATGTGATCTGGCTTCTATTATCTCTCTGATCACACTTAGTAATTCTTTGCCCCTTCTCTCTTTGACTCTCTACTGTGCCATCTCAGAGGTTCTTCTTTGTGCATTCTACCCTGGGACCACACCTGCAGTGGGCTTGTGGGAAAGTGTCATCCTACTGCTTTCACAATTCTCTTCTTGTGGAAGTTTGGCAGAATAACGATAGATTTAAAGTTTCAACAGTCACAGGCTTTTTAGGCAAAGCTCATGAGCTCTTTGGGAAAAATTCCTTCAGAAATTGAGTAGTTCTCTCCTGTGTTTCCTCTCCAGCAAGCTCTGTGTGCCAATGCCACAACTAAATTTCTAATTTAGATAAAAATTTTAGTTCCATTGTTTTTGTTTTTGTTGTTGCTTTTTTGTTTTTTATTGTTTTGTGCCTTACTTTGCTGTTAGTTCTGTCTCTAAACTTAATGGAGACTACACACTGAAGTTACCTGAAATAGTGAGCTTAGTCATTTCAAGTCCCTAGGGCCCTCATTTTATGGACTGTTTCCTTTCCTCTCTTTACAAATCTATGAATCCCAACTTAACTTCATCCCCTATAATATCTTGCTAAATGCTGCAAACAGAGGTCAAAACACAGTGACCTTCCATTTGTTAACTATTTCCCATAGACCTAAAAGCTCAAATCATGTTCTACCTTCTAAGTTATCTCATATGACAGCTTTATGAAATGTTTATTATGGTTTGGCAGAAATATCTCATGTTCTAATGTTCATTTTTTCCCTGTACTCTTGTCAAATAAATAAATGTCACATCCTTGATTTTGTTACGACAACATCCTCCCTTCCAATGAAAATACCTGTATTCCTATGAGTCATGTGAAATATCAAAGACAATAGAGGCTTACTTCTTGTTCATATAAATGGCAGGACAAGTATTTTGAGGAGCTAGTCTGCAAATACTGATTCAAGAGCCTAGACCATTTTATATTTGTATTCTACCATCCTTTTGGGCCACATTGTCTCCTCTACCCAGCAGACAGGAGAGAAAGCAAGTACAAAAAGAAACATCCTCTCTCTTAAAAGCTCCCGCCTAAAAACCACTCACATTAGTGTTGCTCACATTAGAGTAGAGAAAATGAAGTCCACATCTACTGTAAGGGATGCTGGAAAACATCATCTATCCATGTTCCCACTACTAACCTACTAGAATGAAAAAGGAAGAGGATGGATCTTGGTGGAAACGTAGCCATCACTGCCACCATTACCAATTAAAGCCTTGATTTTTGTATGTTAAGAGGAAATACAAATTAAATGCCTCACTTTATTTATCTATGATAATTGTGCTTAAAGGGTATAGTATAAAATTATAATTTTATAAGATAAATGCACAAACACATAAGATATCAAGTCAGTGAGATCGGACAGGAAAAGTATATACCATGTTTAGTCTTTTTGTTACCTAAAGTTTCTAGGAGAAAAACAAGCTAATAAAATTTTGATGAAATTACCTTTTAAACTATCACCTTAAGAATTATGATGATAATTTCAAACTACAAAAATAATGGGAACTAAATCATCATTTTAATAATGAATCGACTCCAAAAAATAAAATAATTTTAATATGTAGATTTTCCTTTTTTTGGAATACATTGGGGTACTTCTAATAATTAATTATATTTGTAGAAAATCAAATGTTTCATAAAGCTCCTGTAAATTATTAGCATTATGTCATACATTTTCTAAATATAAGAATTTAAGAGAGAGTACAATAACAACTACAGTTTAATTCAAAGGATTTTACTTAGATACAGTTTGGGTCAATTTGAAACATAAATACTATTCAAGTTAGATTATTTTAGCCCTGTGCACAAAAGAAACATTTCTTTTCTTTTTTTTTTTTCTCCTGCCTCAGCCTCCTGACTAGCTGGGACTACAGGCGTGTGCCACAATACCCAGCTAATTTTTGTATTTTTAGTAGAGATGGGGTTTCACCATGTTGGTCAGGATGGTCTTGATCTCTTGACCTCATGATCCGGCACCTCGGCCTCCCAGAGTGCTGGGATTACAGGCATGAGCCACCGCGCTGGGCCTTGACATCTTTTTATGCTGCAAATTTTACAGGATTTAATACAAATATTTTATAGCTTATTTATTTATTTATTTATTGAGATGGAGTCTCGCTCCGTGGCCCAGGGTGGAGTGCAGTGGCATGATCTCGGCTCACTGCAACCTCTGTCTCCCAGTTTCCAGTGATTCCCGTGCCTCAGCCTCCCGAGTAGCTGGGACTACTAGCACGTGCCAACACACCTAGCTAATTTATTGTATTTTTAGTAGAGAAGGGGTTTCACCTTGGTAGCCAGGATGGTCTCAATTTCTTCACCTCGTGATCCACCTGTCTCGGCCTCCCAAAGTGCTGGGATTACAGGCGTGAGCCACTGCGCCTGGTCTATTTATTTTTTATTTTACTTTAAGTTACATGTGCAGAACGTGCAGGTTTGTTACATAGGTATACTTGTGCCATGGTGAGTTTGCTGCACTTATCAATCAACCCATCATCTAGGTTTTATTTATTTTTATTTTTATTTTTTTGTTTTATTTATTTTTTAATTATACTTTAAGTTCTAGGGTACATGTGCACAACATGCAGGCTTGTTACATATGTACACATGTGCCTTGTTGGTGTGCTGCACCCATTAACTCGTCATTTACATTAGGTATATCTCCTAATGCTATCCCTTCCCCCACACCTGTCCCCCACCCCACAACAGGCCCTGGAGTGTGATATTCCCCACCCTGTGTCCAAGTGTTCTCATTGCTCAATTCCCACTTATGAGTGAGAACATGTGGTGTTTGGTTTTTCTGTCCTTGCGATAGTTTGCTCAGAATGATAGTTTCCAGCTTTATCCATGTCCCTACAAAGGACATGAACTCATCCTTTTTTATGGCCGCATGGTATTCCATAGTGTATATGTGCCACATTTTCTTAATCCAGTCTATCATTGATGGACATTTGGGTTGGTTCCAGATCTTTGCTATTGTGAATAGTGTCACAGTAAACATACCTGTGCATGTGTCTTTAGAGCAGCATGATTTATAACCCTTTGGGTATATCCCCAGTAATGGAATGGCTGGGTCAAATGGTATTTCCAGTTCTAGATCCTTGAGAAATCACCACACTGTTTTCCACAATGGTTGAACTAGTTTACAGTCCCACCAACAGTGTAAAAGTGTTCCTGTTTCTCCACATCTTCTCCAGCACCTGTTGTTTCCTGTCTTTTTAATGATCGCCATTCTAACTGGTGTGAGATGGTATCTCATTGTGGTTTTAATTAGCATTTCTCTGATGACCAGTGATGATGAGCATTTTTTCATGTGTCTGTTGGCTGCATAAATGTCTTCTTTTGAAAAATGTCTGTTCATATCCTTGGCCCACTTTTTGATGGAGTTGCTTGATTTTTTCTTGTAAATTTGTGTAAGTTCTTTGTAGATTCTGGATATTAACCCTTTGTCAGATGGGTAGATTGTAAAAATTTTCTCCCATTCTGTAGGTTGCCTGTTCACTCTGATGGCAGTTTCTTTTGCTATGCAGAAACTCTTTAGTTTAACTAGATCCCATTTGTCAATTTTGGCTTTTGTTGCCATTGCTTTTGGTGTTTCAGTCATGAAGTCTTTTCCCATGCCTATGTCCTAAATGGTATTGCCTAGGTTTTCTTCTAGGGTTTTTACGGTTTTAGGTCTAACATTTACATCTTTAATCCATCTTCAATTAATTTTTGTATAAGGTCTAAGGAAGGCATCCGCTTTCAGCTTTCTACATATGGCTAGCAAGTTTACCCAACACCATTTATTAAATAGGGAATCCTGTCCCCATTGCTTGTTATTGTCAGGCTTGTCAAAGATCACATGGTTTTAGATGTGTGGTATTATTTCTGAAGGCTTTGTTCTGTTCCATTGGTCTACATCACTGTTTTGGTACAAGTACCATGCTGTTTTGGTTACTGTAACCTTGTCATATAGTTTGAAGACAGGTAGCTTGGTGCCTCCAGCTATGTTCTTTTGGCTTAGGATTGTCCTGTAATGTGGGCTCTTTTTTGGTTTCATATGAACTTTAATGTAGTTTTTTCCAAATGTGAAGAAAGTCATTGGTAGCTTGATGGGTGGGTATGGCATTGAATCTATAAATTGCCTCAGACAGTATGGCCATTTTCACTATATTGATTCTTAGTATCCATGAGCATGGAAGGTTCTTCCATTTGTTTGTGTACTCTTTTACTTCATTGAGAAGCGGTTTATAGGTCTCCTTGAAGAGGTCCTTCATATCCCTTGTAAGTTGAATTCCTAGGTATTTTATTCTCTTTGAAGCAATTGTGAATGGGAGTTCACTCATGATTTGGTTCTCTGTTTGTCTGTTATTGGTGTATAAGAATGCTTGTGATTTTTCATATTGATTTTGTATCCCAAGACTTTGCTGAAGTTGCTTATCAGCTTAAGGAGATTTGGGGCTGAGACGATGGGGTTTTCTAAATATACAATCGTGTCATCTGCAAATGGACAATTTGACTTCCTCTTTTCCTAACTAAATACCCTTTATTTCTTTCTCCTACCTGATTGCCCATACCAGAAATTCCAACACTATGTTGAATAGGAGTGGCGAGAGAGGGCACCCTGTCGTGTGCCAGCTTTCAAAGGGAATGCTTCCAGTTTTTGCCCATTCAGTATGATATTGGCTGTGGGTTTGTCATAAATAGCTCTTGTTATTTTGAGATATGTCCCATCAATACCGAATTTATTGAGAGTTTTTAGCATGAAGTGCTGTTGAATTTTGTCAAAGGCCTTTTCTGCATCTACTGAGATAATCACGTGGTTTTTGTCTTTGGTTCTGTTTTTGTGATGGATTATGATTATTGATTTGCGTATGTTGAACGAGCCTTGCATCCCAGGGATGAAGCCAGCTTGATCATGGTGGATAAGCTCTTTGATGCACTGCTGGATTTAGTTTGCCAGTATTTTATTGAGGATTTTTGTGTTGATGTTCATCAGGGATATTGGTCAAAATTCTCTTTTTTTGTTGTGTCTCTGCCAGGCTTTGGTATCAGGATGATGCTGGCATCATAAAATGAGTTAGGGAGGATTCCCTCTTTTTCTATTGATTGGAATAGTTTCAGAAGGAATGGTACCAGATCCTCTTTGTACCTCTGGTAGTATTCAGCTGTGAATCCAGCTAGTCCTCTACTTTTTTTTGTTGGTAGCCTGTTAATTATTGCCTCAGTTTCAGAGTCTGTTATTGGTCTATTCAGGGATTCAACTTCTTCCTGGTTTAATCTTGGGAGGGTGTATGTACAGGAATTTATCCATTTCTTCTAGATTTTCTAGTTCATTTGCATAGAGGTGTTTATAGTATTCCCTGGTGGTAGTTTGAATTTCTGTGGGATTGGTGATGATATCCCCTTTATCATTTTTTATCGTGTCTATTTGATTCTTCTTTTCTTTTCTTCCTTATTAGTCTTGCGGTCTATCAATTTTGTTGATCTTTTCACAAAACCAGCTCCTGGATTCATTGATTTTTTGAATGGTTTTTTTGTGTCTCTATCTCCCTTCAGTTCTGCTCTGAGCTTAGTTATTTCTTGCTTTCTGCTACCTTTTGAATGTGTTTGCCTTGCTTGTCTAGTTCTTTTCATTGTGATGTTAGGGTATCAATTTTAGATCTTTCCTGCTTTCTCTTGTGGGCATTTACACACTGCTTTAAATGTGTCCCAGAGATTCTGGTATGTTGTGTCTTTGTTTTCATTGGTTTCAAAGAACATCTTTATTTCCGCCTTCATTTCATTATGTACCCAGTAGCCATTCAGGAGCAGGTTGTTCAGTTTCCATGTAGTTGAGCGGTTTTGAGTGAGTTTCTTAATCCTGAGTTCTAGTTTAATTTCACTGTGGTCTGAGAGACAGTTTATTATAATTTCTGTTCTTTTACAGTTGCTGAGGAGTGCTTTACTTCCAAATATGTGGTCAATTTTGGAATAAGTGTGATGTGGTGCTGAGAAGAATGTATATTCTGTTGATTTGGGGTGGAGAATTCTGTAGATATCTATTAAGACTGCTTGGTGAAGAGCTGTGTTCAAGTCCTGGACATCCATGTTAACTTTCTGTCTCACTGATCTGCGTAATGTTGACAGTGGGGTGCTTAAGTCTCCCATTATTATTGTGTGCGAGTCTAAGTCTCTTTGTAGGTCTCAAGGACATTTTTATGAATCTGGGTGCTCCTGTATTGGATGCATATATATTTAGGATAGTTAGCTCTTCTTGTTGAATTGATCTCTTTACCATTATGTAATGGCCTTCTTTGTCTCTTTTGATCTTTGTTGGTTTAATGTCTGTTTTATCAGAGACTAGGATTGCAACCCTTACCTTTTTTGTTTTCCATTTACTTTGTAGATCTTCCTCCATCCCTTTATTTTCAGCCTATGTGTGTCTCTGCATGTGAGATGTGTCTCCTGAATACAGCGCGCTGATGGGTCTTGACTCTCTATCCAATTTGCCAGTCTGTGTCTTTTAATTGGAGCATTTGGCCCATTTACAAATAAGGTTAATATTTTTATGTGTGAATTTGATCCTGTCACTATGATGTTAGCTGGTTATTTTGCTCGTTAGTTGATACAGTTTCTTCCTAGAATTGATGGTCTTTACGATTTGGCTTGTTTTTGCAGTGGCTGGTACCAGTTGTTCCTGTCCATGTTTAGTGCTTCCTTCAGGAGCTCTTGTAGGGCAGGCCTCAGGTTGACAAAATCTCTCAGCATTTGCTTGTCTGTAAAGGATTTTATTTCTCCTTCACTTATGAAACTTAGTTTGGCTGAATATGAAATTCTGGTTTGAAAATTCTTTTCTTTTAGAATGTTGAATATTGGTCCCACTCTCTTCTGGCTTGTAGAGTTTCTGCCAAGAGATCTGCTATTAGTCTGATGGGCTTCCCTTTGTGGGTAACCCAATCTTTCTCTCTGGTTGCCTTTAACATTTTTTCCATCATTTCAACTTTGGTTAATCTGACAATTATGTGTCTTGGAGTTGCTCTTCTTGAGGAGTATCTTTGTGGCATTTCTGTATTTCACGAATTTGAATGTTGGCCTGCCTTGCTAGGTTAGGGAAGTTCTCCTGGATTATATCCTGCAGAGTGTTCTCCAAGTTGGTTCTATTCTCCCCGTCATTTTCAGGTACACCAATCAGACGTAGATTTGGTCTTTTCACATAATCCCATATTTCTTGGAGGCTTTGTTCATTTCTCTTTACTCGTTTTTCTCTAAACTTCTCTCCTCACTTCATCTCATTCATTTGATCTTCAATCACTGATACCCCTTCTTCCAGTTGATCGAATTGGCTACTGAAGCTTGTGCATGCATCATGTAGATCTTGTGCCATGGTTTTCAGCTCCGTCAGGTCATTTAAGGTTTTCTCTACATGCTTTATTCTAGTTAGCCATTCACATAATCTATTTTCAAGGTTTTTAACTTCTTTGTGATGGGTTCAAACTTCCTCCTTTAGTTCGGAGAAGTTTGTTTTTACTGATCGTCTGAAGCCTTCTTTTCTCAACTCGTCAAAGTCATTCTCTGTCCAACTATGTTCCATTGCTAGTGAGGAGCTGCATTCCTTTGGAAGAGAAGAGGTGCTCTGATTGTTAGAATTTTCAGCTTTTCTGCTCTGGTTTCTCCTCATCTTTGTGGTTTTATCTACCTTTGGTCTTTGATGATGGTGACATACAGATGGGGTTTTGGTGTAGATGTCCTTTCTGTTTGTTAGTTTTCCTTCTAACAGTCAGGACCCTCAGCTGCTGGTCTGTTGGAGTTTGCTGGAAGTCACCCCAGACCCTTTTTGCCTGGATATCACCAGTGGAGGCTGCACAACAGCAAATACTGCTGCCTGATCCTTCCTCTGAAAGCTTCATCTCAGAGGAGCACCCAGCTGTATGAGGTGTCAGTTGGCCCCTACTTGGAGGTGTCTCCCAAATAGGCTACTTGGGGGTCAGGGACCCACTTGAGGAGGCAGTGTGTCCGTTCTCAGACCTCAAATTCCATGCTGGGAGAAGCACTACTCTCTTCAAAGCTGTTAGACAGGGACACTTAAGTCTGCAGAAGTTTCTGCTGTATTTTGTTCAGTCAGAAGAAGCATTTCTTTAGCTGAAAGTGGGAAGCAGGTAAATGTGATGTATTTTATGTCATTGCTAAATGGAGATTTTGGATAAGATTTTCATTTATAAAGAATCCTCAGTGAAAGTGAACATATATTTGAAAATTGAGTCTTTTAACAGAGGAAATGATGAAGCCATAATCACCTCAGTGAACTCACTTTGTATTGAAGTTTACAGGATCATCTAACTTCATTAAATTTTTCTCTTTCTTATTGCTGAAACAGAAAGATAGCAGGTGAATGTAGAAATTAATCCATTAGAGTGAACATGTTTCTATTTCAAAGTATGTTAATTTCATTTCTACTTTGTCAGCTTTAATTTGTCACTGAACCTAAAATGGGATAATTTTTCCAGCATCTAAGTTCACATATGTAGTCTACGTTTTCCTAGTTTTATAAAATTACATTTAGATTCTGTCGACACTGCTCAATGTATTACAAAGTAACATGTGTTAAGACTTGGCTCTCAACATATCAAATTAAGTCAAAATATAAATTAATTCAATGGCAACTCCACGTTGATATTTGCTCAATGTTCTGTAAACACATTTTGTGTAGAATCCCTATAATTTCACCTAAAATTATACAAAGAACCCTACCACAAGAACATTATGATTCTTGAATACCTTGGATGTTCACTATGCAAAACTACAGGTACAATGATTTGAGTGGGGGGCTTTGTAAAGATAAAGGGAGAAATAAAGACACTGGCTAATAACCAGGGCTAACTCCAAGATTCTATCTTCTGTTACTTTATTTTAAACAGTCAAGATGGAATTGAAACAGCTTTGAAAAATTAAGAACAGAAATTTTAATATCTAAGATTTATTTATTTTTTCCTATTTAAGCAGTTTCATGTCATTTTTGTAAAAAAAAATCACTTATTGTTAGGAAGGATATTTTTATTAGTTATACATCAGTATAAGTGAAACAATGTCATAAATAAGCTTTTTTAATAAGCAGGAAAAGAGGGGATAAAAGAAGAAGAGCTGTAATATGAATAGATAAATGTCTGTTTAAGAATGAACAAATAAAGAGTGAGAATAAGGGCAAATAAATATTAACAGTTCTCAAGGCTATACTTACATCCTTTTCTTCCCATGATGTTATCCCCCGTATTAAATCATTTGCAGATAATGTAATAATTTCTTTGAATTAAAAGATATCTTTGACACTCCATTCAAATGCCAAGAAACTCTAAAAAATTTAGGAGAAAAACCATGTACTTAATACATAACAAATAAAGACATCCTGGAAAATGTTTTCAAAATATTTCATGGCATGTAAGTATTTTGGGGTATTTTGTTAAATATAGATTTATTTTATATCTATTATATTTATATTCTTGACTATAAATACTAAATATCTATAACACTTTATAGTAGGTTTTTATTTTCTTTCTAAATAACTTGTCAAAATAGTGCAATCTACTAGGTTTTCCTTTTTACAGCTGTTAAAGTGCACTTGTACATTTTATTCATATTGATGTTACTGACAAAAAGAAATGAAAACCTGCATATAATCTGTGCTCAAAGTTGTGTCAAATTGAAAGATCAGGAAAATTTACATGAATGTTATCTTATGAAAATATTTGGCCACTATGATGAATTTTCCTAAGCTTCTCTATTTGATGAAATACTCCTTAAAATCCTCTTTTTTTCTAATTTTTTTGAGAATATACTTATATTTGGAAATATATTTTTTTCTTTCCAAAAACATCTCATTTTTATTCTTTGCTGTCTTTCAGTGAATTATATGACTTCAGAAAAAGGATATGGAATTTATCACTATCTACCTTTGTTTGCATTTAGAACTGTCAAAAGTATCCTATTTTTGAAATCCTGGTAATTGCCTTTGTTTTTCAAACTTTTCTAGTAAATCCCACACCAAAGAAAAGAAAAAGAAAATTAAAGTCCAGATATAAAGGTATTAGTTACTAAAGGAAGATAATGTCAAACGGATGAATACAAATATATACACACACACACACACACACACACATATTTTATATATATATATAAAACAATGCATGAATAAATAATCATGGCAAAGTATATTAATTGAATGAATGCATTTTAAATGTGGTTTTAATAGTTGCCTGAAAGTTATTATAAATGTTTTTATTTTTACAAATATATACTTTCCTCTTTACTTATCTATTACTAATTCACATTTTAAAATTAGTCTTCTTAGGATACTAGATATGAATTTATATAACTTAGAATAAAAATTATGTATTCTTTCAATTCAATTTTTTATAACTTGCTACATTTTCAGGCCAGTATTAACATATTGTTGACATCCTAATGTACTTTCTTATACATTAGCACTTTTGAAATATAGGTGAAATCTTATAGTTGCTATATACATTTAATGTGATTGTGGTTTTAACAAAAACATATTCAATTGAAGGCTTTAACTAAAATTTGTAGTATCATAGACTGTGAACAGTATGATAATTATAGCAGTAACAGTAAAATTTTTTCTTTCCTATTTTTACTGCAATACCTCTGATAGTTCTACATTTAAGTATAGTAATGCTGAAAGCTAGCATTTATAGATAAATTATTATGTAGCAAGGATTATCCTAAGAGCATTATATTTATTAACTTATTTAATCCTGGAGAAAACCCTTAAGGAGGTACTGTTTTTATGAACATATTTCTGATGAAGAAACTGCAATATAGTAATTTGTTAAAACTTACCCGACTAGTCCATGGTAGAACATGAGAAGGAAATATCAGAGTCTATCTTCAGAGACCAAACTTAATCCTTTGCTATCCAAACTTCTTAGTATAGCAGTTAGCTGACCGTTTTAACAGCTAATAATGATCATTATTCTGTTAAACTTATAAAGCTTCATATCTAATTTTTAAATGATTTTTTTTAAATGAGGAAAGGGCTTTAGCTTTTATTGAATCAATTCCACATGCTGAAATAATCATATAAATATTCTTATTTGTCATACAAATATATTTTGCCTATTTCTTTTTTGTAAATTGAATAAACTGTCTTATAAGATTTTAAAAAACTCATTTTATATAGAAATATAGAAATATACTTAATATAAAGCTTTTAAAACCTGGGGTGTTTTATTGACACTATGAATACTTTTTCGTTATTATTTATGGTGTGTTTTTACCTTCATTAATTTTATTCTAACTTTCTTTAGATTAATATTTGTTACTTTTCTTCCATTACGTTATAATTTGTTTGGTTGTAGCATATCATTCTGTTAGTATATTGGTTTTCTTGCTATCTCTAGCAAAGTGAAATGTATTTACAATTATTTGTTCCAGTATAATCAGCAATTATCCCTGGACCAATCCGTTCCACCAGGGAAAGAGTGAACTTGTTTACAAGTTTGTTTTTCCTTTTTACATTGAAATATACAAAGCAGGTTTATAAAATATAAATCAAATGAAGTAATTCTGCATTTTAAAGTGTTGTACAACTTTATCTAGAAAGGTGGTATTTCTATTCATTTAGTAAAGTTTTATTACTTTATTTTAATAAAAGGCTCACACTTTTTATTTTCTATTGTGCTTATATATTTATTTCAGATACATTTTCTAGCTACCTCAGTTGGCATAGACAAGCTATTGACTTCTGTATTTTTCATTTAACTGATCTCATCAAATTCTATTCACAATTATAATAACTTGTCTTCAGATTTGGGTAGGAGAGGCTTTCTGTATCGTACTACCTGTAAATAATGAGTTAGTTTTGTCTGCTGCATTTCTAATAGCAATTGTTTCTTGTTATTTGTTTAACTGCAGTGGATAGAACTCCTAGCTCAATGTTGGATAATGTGGTGGAAGTGGACATCATAATCTCCTTCACAATTTTAAAAAAGCACATTCAACTATCATTGTGGAGTATGCTTTTTGTTTAATGCCTTGATTCATGCTTGGTAAATGACCCTCTCTTCCTAAGTTTTTTTTAATTATAAATGGATATTATGTATTTTTACTTTTTGTATACCTATTAATGTGTTTACATGGCTTTTATTGTTTACTCTTTTAAAGTGACATATTTTATTAAAATGTTTTCTAACAATAAACTGCTGTAATTCCTGCACTAAGTAAATCTTGGTTACTACATATTCTGGTTTTGTTCAGTTTTGCTTTTGATAAATATCTGGGCCTTTTATACCTAATGTGTTGTTCAGGAATTTGGCAACTATACTTATCATTGAGATTTGTTAGTCATTTAATTTTTTTCCTGACATCTGATTTTAATATGGAACTTAAATCTAGCCTCAGATAAGAAGGTAGATATTCCCTGTCTTCTATTCCCTGGAGGAGTTTGTAAAAGGAGAAAATATCTGTGATATAAATTCTTGAATAACTCACCTACAAAATTATCTGAACTTAGTGTTTTTGAGGAAATATTTTGAACTCCTAATTTAATTGTTATATACTTTTCTTTATTTCTGTTTCTCCTTGAGTTGGCTTTGAAATTTACTTTTTCTAATAAAGAATCCATTACATCTAAAATTTCAAGTTTATTGGCATAAAATTATTTACACTTTTAGTCTATATTTAGTTTCTCATACTTGCATTATTTTTATCTTTTTCCCCTTGTATAGAGTTGAACTTTGAACAATATGGGGGTTAGGATGGCCCACAAACCACACAACTGAAAATTTGTACGTAAGTTTTGATTCCCCAGAAGCTTAACTATTAGCCTGCGGTTGGCTAGAAGGCTTACTGATAATATAAACAGTTGATTTGCACAGATTTTGTATGTTATATGTTATATACTGTATTCTTACAATAAAGTAAGGTAAAAAAGTTATTAAGAAAATCATAAGGAAGAGAAATATATTCACTATTTATTAAGTGGGACTGGGTCATTATAAAAGTCTCCATCCTTGTCATAGAACAGACTGAGGGAGAGGAAAAGGAAGGGTTGGTCTTGCTGTCTGAAGGGTGCCAGAGGCAGAAAAGGTAAAGGAGATGGAAAGGGAGGCAGGGGAGGAAGGCTTTTACAGAGCTTTTTAGAAATATATTGTAATTTCTGCTCATTTTTTGGCTTTTTCATTACCCTCACAATGATTCTTTATGGTACCAATCCTTCTTTCACCACATGCTTTAGTTTCAGTGTCTGTTGTCATGGAAGGACCATGCCATGAAAAGAAGTCAAAAGCAGATCTGTGACAGATTTTCTGATGTCAGCTTGTTTTTTGGCACTGCTTCATCTACATTGTCCTCCTCATGATCTGGCTCTGATTCGGAAGCACTCATCTCTAGCAAGTCATCTTCTGTTATCTCTTCTGGGGTGGTGTATATTAACTCTTGAATTTCTCTAAGATCCGTATCTTGAAAGACTTCATTTCCCATATTTTTTGCTCTATTGACAATCCCTTTCATGATTTTCTTGTCTGGTCCTGTCATAAATCCTATGAAGTCGTGCAGAACACCTGTACACAGTTTTCTGTAGCAGGAATTTACTGTTTCAGACTTGATTTCTTCCATAGCATTTTCTATAACAATAACATCTTCATTAGTGTAATCCTTCTAGATTCTCATGATGTTCTCTCTATTGGGATTCTTTTCCATAGTGATGTCAATCCTTTCTATAGAGTATGTAATGAGGCTTGAAAGTCCCTATGATCTCCAATCTAGAGGTCGAATTGATGTAGTATTTAGGGAAAGGTAGATCCCTTTGACACCTTCAGCATTGAACTCATGAGGTTCAGAAAGGCCGGGGTCTTGTCCAATACTGAAAGAACTTTAAAAGGCACTTTCTTACTGGCAAAATACTGCCTAACTTCAGAGACAAAGCATCAGTGTGAAACCGACAGAGTAAATATGTCCTCATTGCCCTGGCCTACTTGTTATATAATCAAAAGACTGACTAGGAGCTGCTATGCAGCATTTTTTTTTCTCCAAATGCAAAATTACCTGCTGGATTTTGTCTAATTGTTGAGGATACATAATAGGTGTATATATTTATGGGATACATGAGATGTTTTTGTGCGGGTATGCAATTTGAAATAAAACACATCATGGAGAATGGGCATCCATCCCCTTAAGCATTTATTTATCCATTGAGTTGCAAATAATTCACCTATACTCTTTCAGTTATTTTTAAATGTACAGTTAAATTATTCTTGACTATAATCACCCTGTTGTGCTATTAAGTAGTAGGCCTTATTCATTAATTCTATTTTTATTGTACTCATTAAATATCTCCACTAACCCTCACTCCCTAGTTTCCCATTACCCTTCTCAGTCTCTGGTAACCATTTTTTTTTTTTTTTTTTTGGTGTTTATGTTTTTAACTCAAGGCTCTGGAGTTACCAGAATTAGACATAAGGACAGTTCTAATCATAAGCCTGACTGCAGTTGCACAAAAGAGTAGAGATAGCCTATCCATTCCTATATCTTCCTGCCTTAAATTCTGGTGCTTACTTCTCTTACTTACTTATAAATGTCCTTTGGAGCTCCACCACAGGCCCCAGAATAGGGCACTTTTGTCTTTATTAAAAACCTGTTCAGGCAGATATCCTTTCTCCTCACTGATTTTTTTGATGACATCTGAGAAACTGTCTGCTGCTTCTTGGTCAACAGAAGCTGCTGCTTCTGTTATCTTGACATTTTTTAAGCCAAACCACTTTTTTAAATGATTAAACTATCCTTTGCTGGCATTACGTTATCCAGCTTTAGATCCTTCTTATTCCTTTCGTTTTAAATTTTCATATAATGACTTTACTTTTTATCAAATTATATTAGTCTATAAGTTTGCTTTTCTTATACAAATCTTGCAACCACATAAATTTGAAGTTTTAATATTAGATAAAAAGGTAATTTGTAAAAAAGTGTGAGTTTTTTGTGCCTGCTGGCATAGCTTCAGTGAAAGCTTAATAAATTTCTTATTCAGTTTTTACAATGGTTTTTACACTGGATTCATTTATCGTAAAATAGCAGCAACTGCAGCAGCAGACCTCAATCTGTGGTACATATCAAGTAATTCAACTTTTTCTTGTAATGTCATGACTTTTCTCTGCTTCTTGGGAGAACTTCCAGCATGACTAGTAGCATTTTGTATAGGTCCCATGATATTATTCAATGTTTGTGGTATTGCACTAAACAAGATGAAAAATACACAAGAACCGCAAAAGACCACCTTTTACCACAATTGGTGATTTATTGTAGAGACAAACTCCTCATGCTGAGATAATTAATGTCACAGAGTATTTAAGTAGATACTGGCAACACTTGGGCTGACCACAACAGCAACAAGAGATGGCTAAAAAACTATAGCAGTAGTACCAAACATATTATGCAGTTTATGACATAATACTCCATTGTTATGTTTGTTTACAATTCTCTGGGCTGCAAATGATGTCAAGTATTATTTGTGAGTGCTTGTGTGCATGTGTTAATAAATATTGACCTTGTATAATAGATTGATGCATATTTTATGGTAGTCATCCTACAATAGACTAGTATTGTCTACATATATTTCATGCACTGATATAATTTTCTTAATTTTTTTTATATTTCTAGGCTACACAGTTCATTTGCAAGTTTTTTTCAACTTGTCACAAATCTCCAAAGAATTTCTGAAGATGTTGAAATAAATTAGCATGTAAGTGAACCTATGCAGTTCAAACCCATTCAAGGATCAACTATAATTTATTTGTGACATTCTCATCTTGCCTTTGGTTTTCTGTAATTAATGTGAGCAAGTTGTGTGTCTTTTATTAGTTGTTTCAAAGACCCAACTTCTGTGTAGTAGGTCTGTTTCCAATAGCATTAAAGTCTTCGCATGTTTATTATTTCATTTATTGTATTCCCTTTTGTTTTGCCTGTTATTTTTTTCTTCTGAAATTAAATGTATAGCTCATTAATTTTTAATTTTTTTCTTAACATGACTATTCAAGGTTACATTTTTCTCTCTAAGTGTCATTTTAGTGCTATTTTATGACAAGATTATATTTTTCCCTCTAAGTGTCATTTTATGACCATTGTTTACATTTGACATGTAGTATTTTAACAATTGTTGACCCAGCAATACCATTACTGGGTATATACCCAAGGGATTATAAATCATTCTACTATAAAGAAACATGCACACATTATATTTATTGCAGCACTATTTACAATAGCAACGACTTGAAACCAACCCAAATGCCCATCAATAATAGACTGGAAAAAGAAAATGTGGTACATATGTACCATAGAATACTATGCAGCCTTCAATATAATGAGGTCATGTCCTTTGCAGGGACATGGATGAAGCTGGAAACTATCATCCTCAGCAAACTAACACAGGAACAGTAAACCAAACACCACGTTTTCTCATTCATAGTTTGGAGTTGAACAATGAGAACACATGGACACAGGTAGGGGAACATCACACACGGGGACCCGTCGGGGTTGGGGATGGCAAGGGGAGGAAGGGCATTAGGACAAATAGCTAATGCATGTGGGGTTTAAAACCTAGATGACAGGTTGATAGGTGCAGCAAACCACCATGGCACATGTATACATATGTAATAAACTTGCACGTTCAGCACATGTATCCCAGAACTTGAAGTAAAAATAATAATAATAACAGATTATCTTTTAATATTTTCAAAAAATCAATGGTATCTCTTAAACCAAGAATTATTTCATTACTTCCAAGCGTACTTTCCATTACTTTTCATTATATCCAAGCATACAAAGATATTATTGCTAGTGTAATGGCTTTGAATGGGCTCAATTTTTATGAAAAGTCCCATATGTGAAGTAAACAAATGGGAATTCTACTAATTTTGGCCACAATGTTGTTGATGTTGTCATTATAAATAGAAACAAATGTATTCATAAAATATACAATTAATTTCTTGTTTAATTCATTATTTTTGAAGTATTTGTTAGAGAAAAACATTCTAATAGATGCCATCATGAAATTATAGTAATTGGAAAAAAAAAAGACCTCTCATCCTCTGTGGCACCAAACTTAATGCAAAAATTTAAAAATTGTACATAATATATAACATGAATATTTCATGACACATTCAATTAAAAATTTTCCATTGAGTTTTACTCCCTATATTTCTGAATGCTTTTATGATTCACTTTAGTCTGAAATGACAACCCTAGGTTAATATAAATGATAGCTGGTACGTTTGGGATGAATTAGATGCTTCTTAAAACATTTTAGCATTGCCAAAAAATGATTTCAGTAAATATTGGTGACCATTATTTTTTAAATAACCACAATATTCCTGAAACACAAAACCAGCATCCAAAGCTAAGTCCAGCATTTCTAGAAATTATATAATTTTTTGTAAATTCATTTGCTCTCTAAGCACAGTTCATGTCCTGAACTGGTTTACACATTTGAAATATATGGTATATCAAAACCAAACCTTGTTAATATTTTTAAGCAGATATCATTAAAGACCAAAGAGGGAAAGTACAAATAATTTACTAGATCTATTATAAAAATAATTATTCCCATTTCAGTTGTTGATGAATGTAGCAGTTTATTATGATGTTTGAACTATTGGATACTTAGTAAGTTTAAGTTATTCTAATGGAACCACTTTTAAGACCAATTATTGATGAGTAAGACAACAAACCAGGGTCAGAAAAGTTCAGAGGAATTTTCTATCACTGCATATAAATGTATCACATTTCAAGAATATTCACTTTAAACTCCCGTTTCTATAAGGACTTGATTTTATCATCAAGTTTGTAAATTAAATCAGGATAAAGAACAATAAGAAAAATATTTTGGCAAGCAATACTAGTTCTTAACATTTTATTGTATATTATATGTACATGTTTCTTAGTAATGGAAGCTAGGAAATGAGAGATGAAGCCGAACTTCAATGGCTAGTTTTGATTTCAACAATGTAGAACAATTATCAATGATGACGGCATATCATCACAGGCAAAGATATTATTTTTGTAATTATAGTATCTACAGAGAAGTCAGGAAAATTACAAGGAGATATACTAGATAAAATTGGGTCTGTTTTAAAAACATTTACTCATTTAAACTACTTTATATCATGTAAATTGAAATATATGTATATTATACATATTGAAAAAATGTAGATTTTCTGGCTCTTTCTACATTTTGTGTATTCAACAAAAATGCACATACACAATTCTTCCTGTGCACTTGCATGTGTATTAAAGTTATGTTAATTTAATGTGGTAGATTTTAGTTTCTTTCAAACTTCATTCTACCTTTATTATATTCTTTATTCTATTCCTCTAGAAGTGAGCTTTGGCTATGTAGCTTTCTTGGGCAATAAAATGTGAGTGGCAATTATGAGTAGGTTTTCAAGAAGAATCTTTGTGAGTGATTGTGTTTTCAACATACTTTTTACTCTTTTTTCCAGGAGCCTCTGATAGTGACAAATCTACCTGTCTTAGTTGCAGAGAGAAAACACATGCAGCTAAGCTGGAGCTGAGCTGGGCCTCAATGAATATACAACAAACCAGTAACACCTAGGCATCATCCATTTTCCCCTCTTTCAATAGGTATATTTATTGCAGTTTTCTTTTCCAAAGTTGTAAAGTGCATGTTTGGGAGACATAATGTGCCATTTAATGCAGAAATCTCTAGATTGAAAGAATTCATATTCTAGGGTTAGGCGTGGTCGCTCAAGTCTATAATCCCAGCACTTTGGGAGGCCGAGGCGGGCAGATTACCTGAGGCAGGGAGTTTGAGACCAGCCTGACCAACATGGAAAAACCCTGTCTCTACTAAAAATAAAAAATTAGCTGGGTGTGGTGGTGCATGCCTGTAATCCCAGCTACTAGGGAGGCTGAGGCAGGAGAATAGCTTCAACCTGGGAGGCGGAGGTTGCAGTGGGCCGAGATGGTGCCACTGTACTCCAGTCTGGGCAACAAGAGCAAAACTCCATCTCAAAAAAAAAAAAAAGATTTAATATTCTAAACCAATGTAGAGATCGTGAGAGCCTAGACTTTAAGCCTGGTGCTGCGATGGATAAAATTTTTAATTTAACTATATTTGGAAGAAAGTGAGAATATTTAATATGAAGAAAGCAAGTGAATATATGTGACAGCAGGAATAAATTGTGGAAGAATTATTGTTCAAATTATTTACTGCCATAACATTACTTATGACAGATCATGAACTTACTTTTATCATTGAAATGAGTACAAGTGGCACATGTCATCTCTGAAGAGCTTAAATATCCATTAGTTCGTACCATCATTCTCTCTTTTACTTTTATCACAATAAAAGCACTATCCCACTTGGAGACTGCTCAATCAGTTAAGGACCTAGAAAGAAGACAGGTGTGGCAGCACTACAGGGAGTAACATGAGATCAGTATGTAACATGAGTGACAAAGAAATCTTTGCTGCTGTAAGCCATTAAGATTCTGAGGTTATTTATTAGTTGCAGCATATTTTAAGTGTAATTTAATTGTAAATGTAAGCAGTAACAAAAACCCAGTATTCTGAGAAGGAATTACCCTTTCCACCAGGAAGTTGGGAACTCAGCCTTAGGAAGTACATAGATAAGAATATTAGGGTGCCTTTATCACTTCTCTTTCAAGTTTACTTTAGTCTCTCGTCTTTGATGATCATCGGATCAGGGTTATAAGGATAATTTTGATGAGAAATATTCAGATGAGCATTATTCTCTATCATCTTCCCAATCTCTTTAATTATTATTATTTCATCCTTTTGAATCTGATTTGAACTGTGCCTACATACTCTCAAGCTAACATTTTTACTGAGCAAAATTTGGCTAAATACCTGATTCATGCATCTCATAAAATGGATGATTAGCATGAAATTTACAGAAACCAAAAAAAAAAAAAAAAAAAAGAATTTCTAGATAATTAGTAGGTAGTTTTTTTAGTGGAAACCTAAAAATATGTATCTTTGCATAATGTGTGGTTTTGCTTGTCTAAAAATATAATCCATTAGTATATGATAAAGGTAATAGTTCTTAGATGGACATTGTTAGGACATTTTCATCAACTAACACATATTAAGCTTCTAATGATCAATAATGTATACAGGTTAGTGTTATTTATCCAAATACATGCTGACAGGGTATGCATTAAAACATTTTTTTCATCAAAGCTAGTGCTTTACTGTAATTCCCTAAATATATAGATTTTTCCACAATGAAAACATTGGGAAGATATATTCTGTAAAGATTTTTATTCATCTCATCAAAAATATATTGTGAGAAGCTAATATGTGTAGGACACACAGACACTGGGAATTTGAAGAGGCATAGGATTCATTTTGTTCTTAAGAAATCCTTAACATCTAATGGGTACGATAAATAATTTTTAAGGGAAAGAAGTTTCAGTCTAACATATAGAACAAGTTTAGTAACTGGTATTAGTAATAAGTTCCACAGGCTTCAAAATAGTAAGTGGTGTCCAAATATTTGCAGAGAAAGTAAAGATTTTATTGAGGAGATGTGTTATTTGAAGGTTGAGTAAGATACAGGCAAGTGGAGTAAAGAGATAACAGCTTTATTGAAAGAATAAATCTTGCAGATAAAATGCCCATTACATTTTTAGAGAAACTAGAGACCCACTTTGGCTGAGATAGATAATTTTTGAATGAGAAAAATGAAAGATACAAGAGTCATTGAAGGCTTTTATAAAGCGGATAGTATCAAAAGAGTAAGTAGATTATATTAAAAGACTTGAGAGCCTTTATTTTTAAGTTATTACAGAGGAAGGGTCTACACTGGTTACAAGAAGCATGGTAACTGATGAAGGTATGCTCAATGATCATCCTAGAGAGCTACTTTTTATGAATATTGGTAAAGGTAGATAATGCAACTATTTTAGGAGGACCAGTAGCTTGATGAAGTAGGTCAAGTGGAGGAGGAACAGTTATGAGTTTATGACAGGTTGAGTTTGAAATTTTGGTGAGTTATTCAAATTGAGGGGCACAATATAGTAGCATATATAAAAGAATAACTTTGGATAAGTTGTTTGGATGAGACTTTAAATGTAGATTTTGGACTCATTATGTAAAGTTGTATTTTTAGATGTAGAGATCCATGAACTGTATGAAAAGTGAGTCCTGCAGACCTAATATAAAGACAAAGAGAGACCTATAAAGGAGATTAAAAAAGAAACTGAAAATGTATAAGAGGAATGAGGAGAAAATAATGTCACAGAATGTAGATAATAAGGTAATAAACAATTTCCAACAGTGAATCATCAAAAATGTCTATACTTTCTAACATCTTATAGAAAGCAGTGGTAAAGAAAGAAAGATAAAGACCATTGAGTTATGAGGTACTTGGAAAATCAGTAACACACAAAAATGATGAGTAAGCTATAGTCAGGAGGAGTGGATCAAATAAACTGAGTATGAAGCTCATTAGATTTTAAGAATTGCAAAATGGTTAGACTCTCAGTTATTCCCTATGGTGGCTGCTATCTAGTTACCATCAAAAAATAATTACTAGAGAGTAGAGCTTAGCTAACTTAATAAATTTTATAACTTCAGGGTGCACATATACATCTATGTATTTAAACTTCTTTCTGTTTATTAAAATATTCTATGGATTTATTTTTAATCAAATAAGATTGTTAAAAATCAAACATAACATTGTCTTCCCTCATCCCATCACACATTCAATTCTTTATTTTTCCTGGGAGTTATGACCATATTTTAAAATAATATATTAATGTTGCTACTTCTGCCTTTACAAACTTCATAAAGTTGAGTTTTTTTGTTACGATTTATTCAGTCAAGCTCACTTCATCTTTTACTATCAGCATAATTACAACACCAAATTTATATGCTTTACTAGTTAGTTTTGGAAAATTTAATAATATTGCTCATATTTTTATTTCTTACTCTATGGAATATATAGTATTTTTTACTCTAAACATTATGATATTAAGATATTGGTTTTATTATCCTTCTGATTATCTTTTCTTGATTATCATTTTGTCCTTTGACTTTGCCACATGTACATTTATATGGTCAAGGGTGATTCCATTCAGTTAGTAAAATTAGGTCATCTTCTCTGGCTTTAAATTGATTTAAAAATTCTAAATGAATTCATTAATCATGTTAATATGAGTATATAAAACATTAATTATCGGAACATTGAGAATTATACTTTTATGATTTAGTGTTAGTTTTGTTTTTCTTACAGTTACTAATTTCCTTTGAGAAATATTTAATCTGTTTGCTTTTTTAGTTTTTTATGTATTTATTTCTTTAAAATTTCTCCTAAAGTAACATGCTAATATAAGATGCATGATAAACAACTATTGTAATTGTTTGGATGCCTAAAAATGATTTCTTCTATCTTGACATTTGATAATTTCACTGTTCATAGAATTATCAGTAGAATAATAAACAAATTTGAAGACATGTTTTTGCTGTTCTTCTATTTGTTTTTTCACCAGCTGGATCAGATGTAAGAGATAATTTTATTTTTATATTCAAGTCATTTTACATAACACAAGTAAAAATAAAGGGGCAGTGAAATTTCATTAGAAAGTTTTGGTTTTGAATGCATATGTATTGTTTTCTAAATGCAACTAATGCTTCATCAATTGTCATGTATGAACCAGAAATATATCCGTCTTATAAATATTGATTCCAGATATCAAACACATCCCTAATTGGATCTGACTTATCATTACTCTGGTTCTTCTTGAACTGACATCATCAAAATGTAGCACATCTGATGAATTTTTTTAAACCCTTACCTTATAGATTTTATGAAGAGAAAAATGGCCATCTTCTTTGTTCCATAATTGCAAAACAGTTTCATTTTTACACTTATAACACCACTTATAGTTACCAATTAATAATTTTTTTTTCATTTCTACATTATCTGTTTTCTTCTATATATATATATATATATATGCCTTCAATATTTGTCCACTTAGGAACCATATAAAATAAACTTGAACACAGAATCATAAAATATTAAATAATATGTTACCTATCCTTCTAGCAAAATGCTATGTTCCAGGTTCTTGCTGCAAAATATTGTGTGATCAGGTCCTTCCTATTCTTTTTTTTAATATATTGTAAGTTCTAGGGTACATGTGCAGAATGTGTAGATTTGTTACATAGGTATACACATGTCATGGTGGCTTGCTGTACCCATCAACCCATCATCTACATTAGGTATTTCTCCTAATGCTATCCCTCCTCTAGGCTCCTGCCCCTTGACAGGCCCTGGTGTGTGATGTTCCCCTCCATGTGTCTGTGTGTTCTCATTGTTCAACTCCTACTTATAAGTGAGAACATGTGGTGTTTGGTTTTCTGTTCTTGTGTTAGTTTTCTGAGAATGATGGTTTTCCAGCTTCATCCATGTCCCAACAAAGGACATGAACTCATTCTTTTTTTATGGCTGCATAGTACTCCATGGTGTATATGTGCTATTTTCTTTATCCAGTCTCTCATTGATGGGCATTTGGGTTGGTTCCAAGTCTTTGCTATTGTGAATAGAGTCGCAATAAACATATGTATGCATGTGTCTTTATAGTAGAATGATTTATAATCCTTTTGGGTATTTGTCCAGTAATGGGATTGCTGGGTAAAATGGTACTTCTAGTTCTCGATGCTTGAGAATCACCACGCTGTCTTCCACAATGGTTGAACTAATTTACACTCCTACCAATAGTGTAAAAGCATTCCTGTTTCTCCACATCCTCTCCAGCATCTGTTGTTTTCTGACTTTTTATGATCACCCTTCTAACTGGTGTGAGATGGTATCTCACTGTGGTTTTTGATTTGCATTTCTCTGATGACAGGTGATGATGAAATTTTTTTCATATGTTTGTTGGCTGCATAAATGTCTTCTTCTGAGAAGTATCTGTTCATATTCTTTGCTCACTTTTTGATGGGGTTCTTTGTTTTTTTCTCATAAATTTGTTTAAGTTATTTGTAGATTCTGGATATTATCCCTTTGTCAGATGGATAGGTTTCAAACATTTTCTCCCATTCTGTAGGTTGCCTGTTCACTCTGATGACAGTTTCTTTTGTGGTGCAGAAGCTCTTTAGTTTAATTACATCCCATTTGTCAATTTTGCCTTTTGTTGCCATTGCTTTTGATGTTTTAGTCATGAAGTCTTTGCCCATGCCTATGTACTTAATGGTATTGTCTAGGTTTTCTTCTAGGGTTTTTATGGTTTTAGGTCTTACATTTAAGTCTTTAATGCATCTTGAGTTAATTTTTGTATAAGATGTAAGGAAGGGATTCAGTTTCAGTTTTCTGCATATGGCTAGCCTGCTTTCCCAACACCATTTATTAAATAGGGAATCCTTTCCCCATTGCTTGTTTGTCTCACATTTGTCAAAGATCAGATGATTCTAGATGTGAGGTGTTATATCTGAGGGCTCTGTTCTAATCCATTGGTCTATATATCTGTTTGGTACCAGTACCATGCTGTTATGGTTACTGTAGCCTTGTAGTATAGTTTGAGTTCAGGTAGTGTGATGCCTCCAGCTTTGTTCTTTTTGCTTAGGATTGTCCTGGATATGCGAGCTCTATTTTGGTTTCATATGAACTTTAAAGTAGTTTTTTCTATTTATGTGAAGAAAGTAAATGGTAGCTTGATGGAGATAGCATTGAATCTATAAATTACTTTGGGCAGTATGGCCATTTTCACGATACTGATTCTTCCTATCCATGAGCATGGAATGTTTTTCCATTTGTTTGTGTCCTTGCTTATTACCTTGATCAGTGCATTGACGTTGTCCTTGAAGAGGTCTTTCACATCCCTTGTAACTTGTATTCCCAGGTATTTTATTCTCTTTGTAGCAATTGTGAATGGCAGTTCACTAATGATTTGGCTCTCTGTTTATCTGTTATTGGTGTATAGAAATGCTTGTGAATTTTTTTCACATTGACTTTGTATCCTGAATTTTTGCCAAAGTTGCTTATCAGGTTAAGGAGACTTTGGGCTGAGATGATGACATTTTCTTAATATACAATCATGTCATCTGCAAAGAAATACTATTTGACTTCCTCTTATTTGCATACTCTTTATTTATTTCTCTTGCCTGATTGCCCTGGCCAGAACTTCCAATACTGTGTTGAATAGGAGTAGTGAAAAAGGGCATTCTTGTCTTGTGCCAGTTTTTGCCCATTCAGTATGATATTGGCTGTGGGTTTGTCATAAATAGCTCTTATTATTTTGAGATACATTCCATCAATGCCTAGTTTATTGAGAGCTTTTAGCATAAAGGGGTGTTGAATTTTGTAAAAGAACTTTTCTGAATCTATTGAGATAATCATTTGTTTTTTCGTTGGTTCTGTTTATGTAATGGATTACGTTCATTGATTTGCATATGTTGAATGAGCCTTGCCTCGAAGGTATGAAGCTGACTTGATCATGGTGGATACGCTTTTTGGTGTGCTGCTGGATTTGGTTTGCCAGTATTTTATTAAGGATTTTCACATGGATGTTCATCAGGGATATTGGCTTGAAATGTTCTTTTTGTGTGTGTGTATCTGCCAGGTTTTTGTATCAGGATGTTGCTGATCTCATAAAATGAGTTAGGGAGGATTCCCTCTTTTTCTATTGATTGGAATAGTTTCAGAAGGAATGGTACCAGCTCCTTTGTACCTCTGGTAGAACTTGGCTGTGAATCCATCTGGTCCTGGATTTTTTGTTTGTTTGTTTGGCTGGTAGGCTATTAATTACTGCCTCAATTTCAAAACTTGTTATTGGTCTATTCAGGGATTCAACTTCTTCCTGGTTTAGTCTTGGGAGGGTGTATGTGTTCAGGAATTTATCCATTTCTTCTGGATTTTCTAGTTTATTTGCATAGAGATGTTTGTGGTATTCTGTGATAGTAGTTTGTATTTTTGTAGGATCAGTGGTGATATCCCCTTTGTCATTTTTTATTGTGTATATGTGATTCTTCCCTCTTTTCTTCTTTATTAGTCTGGCTAGAGGTCTATTTTGTTGATCTTCAAAAAACCAGCTCCTGAATTCATTGATTTTTTTGAAGGGTTTTTTTGTGTGTGTCTCTATCTCCTTCAGTTCTGCTCTGATCTTAGTTATTTCTTGTCTTCTGCTAGCTTTTTAATTTATTTGCTCTTGCTTCCCTAGCTCTTTTCATTGTGATGTTAGAGGGTCAACTTTAGATCTTTCCTGCTTTCTCTTGTGGGCATTTAGTGTTATAAATTTCATGCTTTAAATGTGTCCCAGAGATTCTGGTATGTTTTGTGTTTTTTCTCATTGGTTTCAAAGAACATCTTTATTTCTGCCTTCATTTTGTTACGTACCCAACAGTCATTCAGGAGCAGGTTGTTCAGTTTCCATGTAGTTGTGCAGTTTTGAGTGAGTTTCTTAATCCTGAGTTCTAATTTAATTGCATTGTGGTCTGAGAGACAGTTTCTTATAATTTCTGTTATTTTGCATTTGCTGAGGAGTGTTTTACTTCCAATTATGTGGTCAATTTTGGAATAAGTGTGATGCTGTGCTCAGAAGAATGTACGTTCTGTTGATTTGGGGTGGAGAGTTCTGTAGATATCTTTAGGTCTGCTTGATCCAGAATTGAGTTCAAGTCCTGAATCTCCTTGTTAATTTTCTGTCTCGTTAATCTGTCTAATATTGACAATGGGATGTTAAAGTCTCCCACTATTATTGTGTGGGAGTCTAAGTCTTTGTGTAAGTCTCTAAGAATTTGCTTTATGAATCTGGGTGCTCCTGTATTGGGTGCATATGTATTTAGGAGGATTAGCTCTTCTTATTGCATTGATCCCTTTATCATTATGTAATGCCCTTATATGTCTCTTTTGATCTTTGTCGTTTTAAAGTCCATTTTATCAAAGACCAGGATTGCAACCCCTGCCTTTTTTTTTTTTAATGCTTTCCTTTTGCTTGGTAGATCTTCCTCTGTCCCTTTATTTTGAGTCTATGTGTGTCTTTGCAAGTGAGATGGGTCTCCTCAATACAGCACACCGATGGGTCTTGACTCTTTATTCAATTTGCCAGTCTGTGTCTTTTAATTGGGGCATTTAGCCTGCTTACATTTAAGGTTAATATTATTATGTGTGAATTTGATCCTGTCATTATGATGCTAGCTGGTTATTTTGCCCATTAGTTGGTGCAGTTCCTTCATAGTGTTGATGGTCCTTACAATTTGGTATGTTTTTGCAGTGGCTGGTACCAGTTGTTCCTTTCCATGCTTAGTGCTTCCTTCAGGAACTCTTGTAAAGCAGGTAAGGTGGTGACAAAATCTCTCAGCATATGTTTGTCTGTAAAAGATTTTATTTCTCCTTTGCTTATGAAGCTTTGTTTGGCTGGATATGAAATTCTGGGTTGAACATTCTTTTCTTTAAGATTGTTCAATATTGGTTGCCACTCTTCTGGCTTGCAGGGTTTCTGATGAGAGATCCGCTGTTAGTCTGATGAGCTTCCCTTTGTGGGTAACCGGACCTTTTTCTCTTGCTGCCTCAACATTTTTTCCTTTATTTCGACTTTGGTGAATCTGACGATTATGTGTTTTGGGGTTGCTCTTCTCAAAGAGTATCTTCATGGTGCTCTCTGTATTTCCTGAATTTGAAAGTTAGCCTGTCTTGCTATGTTGGGGAAGTTCTCCTGCATAATATCCTGAAGAGTGTTTTCAGCAAGGTCGCTATGGCCAGACTGCCTCTTTAGATTTCTCCTTCCTGGGCAGGGCATCTCTGAAAAAAGGCAGCAGCCCCAGTCAGAGGCTTGTAGATAAAAACCCCCATCTCCCTGGGACAGAGCACCTGGGGGAAGGGGCGGCTGTGGGTGCAGCTTCAGCAGACTTAAACGTCCCTGCCTGATGGCTCTGAGGAGAGCATCAAATCTCCCAGCGCAGCTTTCAAGATCTGCTAAGGGTCAGACTGCCTCCTCAAGTGGGTCCCTGACCCCTATGTATCCTAACTGGGAGACACCTTCCAGTAGGTTTCAACAGACACCTCATACAGGAGAACTCTGACTGGCATCTGTAGTGGACCTCCAGCAAACTCCAGCAGACCTGCAGCCGCGGGGCCTGATTGTTAGAAGGAAAACTAGCAAACCAAAGTGAATAACATCAACATCAACAAAAAGGACGTCCACTCAGAAACCCCAACTGAAAGTCGCCACATCAAAGACCAAAGGTAGATAAATCCATGAAGATGGGGAGAAACCAGTGCAAAAAGGCTGAAAATTCAAAAACCAGAATGCCTCTTCTCCAAAGAATCACAACTCCTCGCCAGCAAGGGAGCAAAGCTAGATGGAGAATGAGTTTAATGAACTGACAGAAGTAGGTCTCAGAAGGTGGGTAACAAAACTCCTCTGAGCTAAAGGAGCATGTTGTAAGGCAAAGCAAGGAAGCTAAGAACCTTGAAAAAAAGTTAGACGAATTGCTAACTAGAGTAACCAGTTTAGAGAAGAACATAAATGACCTGCTAGAGCTGAAAAAAAAAATAATAATAATAATAAAATAAGCATGAAAACTTTGTGAAGCATACACAATTATCAACAGCCAAATCGATCAAGTGGAAGAAAGGATATCAGAGATTGAAGATCAACTTAATGAAATAAAGCAAGAAGACAAGATTAGAGAAAAAATAATGAAAAGGAATGAACAAAGCCTCCAAGACATGTGGGACTATGTGAAAAGACCAAATCTACATTTGATTGGTGTACCTGAAAGTGACGGGGAGAATGGATCCAAGTTTTTCTTTTAAATTCATTGCTGTTGATGACATTTTTAAGCCCAGTCAGTTTTCCTTCCCTGTAGTTGATTCGTTTGGTTTCTGACTTGTTTTGCTTTTTCACTCTGGAAATTTTAGAATCCTTTCTTTAGCCTTGCTGTTCTCAATGTTCCAAACATGGTGAATAGGTACTTTAGTCTACATAGAACTTTTAATCTAAAGTATTATGTCATTTAGCTTGAGAAATTTCCTACATTATTTCTTTGAAATTGTTCTCTTTTTTAAATCTTCTCTTCCTTAAGCTCCAATTAGTTGGATGTTTGACCTCCTGTTTCAATTACATATTTCTATTTTTATGTAATGTTTTGTGATTCTTTTACCAAATCCATCTTGTACACCTGCATATATTGAGTTCTTTTCTACATTTTTTTTTAATCTGGTAATCTTTGATCCTAACTAGAATAACCAGGGTAGAGAAGTCCTTAAGTGACCTGATGGAGATGAAAACCATGGCACAAGAACTGTGTGACAAATGCACAAGCTTCAGTAGCCGATTCGATCAACTGGAAGAAAGAGTATCAGTGACTGAAGATCAAATGAATGAAATGAAGCAAGAAGGGAAGTTTAGAGAAAAAAGAGTAAAAGGAAATGAATAAAGCCTCCAAGAAATATGGGACTATGTGAAAAGACCAAATCTACATCTGATTGGTGTACCTGAAAGTGACAGGGAGAATGGAACCAAGTTGGAAAACACTGTAGGATATAATCCAGGGGAACTTCCCTAACCTAGCAAGGCAGGCCAACATTCAAATTCAGGAAATACAGAGAATGTCACAAAGATACTCCTCGAGAAGAGCAACTTCAAGACACATAATTGTCAGATTCACCAAAGTTGAAATGAAGGAAAAAATATTAAGGGCAGTCAGAGAGAAAGGTCAAGTTACCCACAAAGGAAAGCCCATTAGACTAACAGCACATCTCTTGGCAGAAACTCTACAAGCCAGAAGAGAGTAGGACAAAAATTCAACATTATTAAAGAAAACCCAGAATTCATATCCAACCAAACTAAGCTTCATAAGTGAAGGAGAAATAAAATCCTTTACAGACAAGCAAATACTGAGAGATTTTGTCAACTTCAGGCCTGCCCTGCAAGAACTCCTGTAGGAAGCACTAAGCATGGAAAAGAAAAACTGATACCAGTCACTGCAAAAACAAGCCAAATTGTAAAGACCATCGATTCTAGGAAGAAACTGTATCAACTAACCAGCAAAATAACCAGCTAACATCATAATGACAGGATCAAATTCACACATAACAATATTAACCTTAAATGTAAATGGGCTAAGCGCTCCAATTAAAAGACACAGACTGGCAAATTGGGTAAAGAGCCAAGATTCATCAGTTTGCTATATTCAGGAGACGCATTTCACATACAGAGACATACATAGGCTCAAATAAAGGGATGGAGGAAGATCTACCAAGCAAATGGAAAACAAAAAAAGGCAGGGGTTGCAATCCTAGTCTCTGATAAAACAGGCTTTAAACAAACAGAGATCAAAAGAGACAAAGAGGTCATTACATAATGGTAAAGGAGTCAATTCAACAAGAAGAGATAACTATCCTAAATATATATGCACCCAATACAGGAGCACCCAGATTCATAAAGCAAGTCCTTAGAGACCTACAAAGAGACTTAGACTCCCACACAACAATAACTGGAGACTTTAACACCCCACTGTCGATATTAGACAGATCAACGAGACAGAAAGTTAACAAGGATATCCGGAAATTGAACTCAACTCTTCACTGAGCAGACCTGATGACAGACATCTACAGAGCTTCCACCCCAAATCAACAGAATATACATTCTTCTCAGTACCACATCGCACTTATTCCAAAATTAACCACATAGTTGGAAGTAAAGCACTCCTCAAAAATGTAAAAGAGCAGGAATTATAACAAACAGTCTCTCAGACCACAGTGCAATCAAATTAGAGCTCAGAATTAAGAAACTCACTCAAAACTGCTCAACTACATGGAAACTGAACAACCTGCTCCTGAATGGCTACTGGGTACATAATGAAATGAAAGCTGAAACAAAGATGTTCTTTGAAACCAATGAGAACAAAAACACAACATACCAGAATCTCTGGGACACATTTAAAGCAGTGTGTAGAGGGAAATTTATAGCACTAAATGCCCAGAAAAGAAAGCAGGAAAGATCTAAAATCAACACCCTAACATCACAATTAAAAGAACTAGAGAAGTAAAAGTAAACACATTCAAAAGCTAGCAGAAGACAAGAAATAACTAAGATCAGACCAGAACTGAAGAAGATAGAGACACAAAAATCCCTTCAAAAAAATCAATGAATTCAGGAGCTGGTTTTTTGAAAATATCAACAAAATTGATAGACCACTAGCAAGACTGATGAAGAAGAAAAGAGAGAAGAATCAAATGGATGCAATAAAAAATGATAAAGGGGAGATCACCACTGATCACACACAAATACAAACTACCATCAAAGAATACTAAAAACACCTCTACACAAGTAAACTAGAAAACCTAGAAGAAATGGATAAATTCCTGGACACATACACTCTCCCAAGACTAAACCAGGAAGAAGTTGAATCCCTGAATAGACCAATAGCAGGCTGTGAAATTGAGGCAATAATTAATTGCCTGCCAACCAAAAAAAGTTTAGGACCAGAAGGATTCACAGGCGAATTCTACCAGAGGTACAAGGAGGATCTGGTTCCATTCTTTCTGAAACTATTCCAATCAATAGAAAAAGAGGGAATCCTCCCTAATTCATTTTATGAGGCCAGCATCATCCTGGTACCAAAGCCTGGCAGAGACACAACAACAAAAAAAGAGAATTTTAGACCAATATCCCTGATGAACATTGATGCAAAAATCCTCAATAAAATACCGGCAAACCAAATCCAGCAGCACATCAAAAAGCTTATCCACCATGATCAAGTGGGTTTCATCCTTGGGATGCAAGGCTTGTTCAACATACGCAAATCAATAAACATAATACAGCATATATAAACAGAACCAAAGACAAAAACCACATGATTATCTCCATAGATGCAGAAAAGGTCTTTGACAAAATTTAACAGTTCTTCTCGAAAAAAACTCTCAATAAATTAGTTATTGATGGGACATATCTCAAAATAATAAGAGTTATTTATGACAAACCCACAGCCAATATCATACTGAATGGGCAAAAACTAAAAGCATTCCCTTTGAAAACTGGCACAAGACAGGGATGCCCTCTCTCACCACTCCTATTCAACATAGTGCTGGAATTTCTGGTCTAAGCAATCAGGCAGGAGAAAGAAATAAAGGGTATTCAATTAGGAAAAGAAGAAGTCAAATTGTCCCTGTTTGCAGATGACTTGATTGTATATTTAGAAAACCCCATCATCTCAGCCCCAAATCTCCTTAAGCTGATAAGCAACGTCACCAAAGTCTCAGGATACAAAATCAATGTGCAAAAATCACAAGCATTCTTATACACCAATAACAGACAGAGAGCCAGATCATGAGTGAACTCCCATTCACAATTGCTACAAAGAGAATAAAATACCTAGGAATCCAACTTACAAGGGATATGAAGGACCTCTTCAAGGAGAACTACAAACCACTGCTCAGTGAAATAAAAGAGGACACAAACAAATGGAAGAACATTCCATGCTTATGGATAGGAAGAAACAATAGCATGAAAATGGCCATACTGCCCAAGGTAATTTATAGATTCAATGCCATCCCCATCAAGCTACCAATGACTTTCTTCACAGAATTGGAAAAAACTACTTTGAAGTTCATATGGAACCAAAAAACAGCCTGCATTGCCAGGACAATGCTAAGTCAAAAGAACAAAGCTGGAAGCTACACACTACCTGACTTCAAACTATACTACAAGGCTACAGTAACCAAAACAGCATAGTACTGGTACCAAAACAGAGATAAGAGACCAATGGAAGAGAACAGAGGCCTCAGAAATAATACCACACATCTACAGTCGTCTGATCTTTGACAAACCTGACAAAAACAAGCTACGGGGAAAGGATTCCCTATTTAATAAATGGTGCTGGGAAAACTGGCTAGCCATATGTAGAAAGCTGAAATTGGATCCCTTCCTTACACCTTATACAGAAATTAATGCAGAATGGATTAGAGACTTAAGCATTAGACCTAAAATCATAAAAACCCTAGAAGAAAACCTAGGCAATACCATTGAGGACATAGGCATGGGCAAAGACTTCATGTCTAAAACACCAAAAGCAATGGCAACAAAAGCAAAAATTGACAAATGAGATCTAATTAAACTAAAGAGCTTCTGCACAGTAAAAGACACTACCATCAGAGTGATCAAGCAACCTATAGAGTGGGAGAAAATTTTTGCAATCTACTCATCTGACAAAGGGCTAATATCCAGAGTGTACAAAGAACTCAAACAAATTTACAAGGAAAAAAAAAAAAAAATCAAAAGTGGGTGAAGGATACGAACAGAAACTTCTCAAAAGAAGACATTTATGCAGCCAACAGACACATGAAAAAATGCTCATCATCACTCGCCATCAGAGAAATGCAAATCAAAACCACAATGAGATACCATCTCACACCATTTAGAATGGTGATCATTAAGAAGTCAGGAAACAGCAGGTGCTGGAGAGGATGTGGAGAAACAGGAATACTTTTACACTGTTGGTGGGACTGTAAACTAGTTCAACCATTGTGGAAAACAGTGTGGAATTTTCTCAAGGATCTAGAACTAGAAATACCATTTGACCCAGCCATCCCATTGCTGGGTATATACCCAAAGGATTATAAATCATGCTGCTATAAAGACACAGGCACACGTATGTTTATTGAGGCACTATTCACAATAGCAAAGACTTGGAACCAACACAAATGTTCATCAATGATAGACTTGAGTAAGAAAATGTGGCACATATACACCATGGAATACTATGCAGTCATAAAAAAAGGATGAGTTTGTGTCCTTTGTAGGGACATGGATGCAGCTGGAAACCATCATTCTCAGCAAACTATGGCAAGAACAGAAAACCAAATACTGCATGTTCTCACTCATAGGTGGGAATTGACCAATGAGAACACTTGGACACAGGGTGGGGTATATCGCACACTGGGGCTTGTCGTGGAGTTGAGGGAATGGGGAGGGATAGCATTAGGAGATATTCCTAATGTAAATGCTGAGTTAATGTGTGCAGTACACCAACATGGCACATGTATACATATGTAAGAAACCTGCACGTTGTGCACATGTACCCTAGAACTTAAAGCATTAAAAAAAAAAAAAAGGCTGAGGGTTAGGAAGAAAGCTGAGGCAGGTTTGTATGACCGACATAATGTCCTCTGGAATGTGTCTAGACTTGCTGGCTCCTTGCTTCTAGCCCTCCGAGGCTCCTACTCTCATCATCTCAAGTAGCAGAACATGTTCCTTATAAATGCTAAACCATCACAGCTGTAGATCATGTTCCTGCCCTTTTGACCTCCACATTCTCATCACCTGTTTCTCTGTTGGATTACCAATAAATAGCGTGGGCTCCAGCGCTCAGGGCCTTCGCAGTCTCCTCAATCGCGATGGCCCTCTGGTGTTTCACCTTTCTCTCTCAAGCTGTCTTTTCTGAATCCTTTGGCTCCGCTGAACTTTGTCACCCCACAGCCTGGTGTTGGGTCTGGCCACCCCAACATTAAGTAGTTCCAAATGCTTTTCAAGTTCCTATGAAATTAGTAATCCCTAGTAAATAAAATTGTTTTAAAATTACTAGTAAAATAAAAATATCTTGAGAATTGTCAACATAGATTTTTTACTGATTATTTTATATCTGCCTTTGGTAGATATTTTAAGGGGCTAGAGTATGGCATAAAGATTATAATACTATGAAAGGCCGGGCGCGGTGGCTCACGCCTGTAATCCCAGCACTTTGGGAGGCCGAGGCGGGCGGATCACGAGGTCAGGAGATCGAGACCATCCTGGCTAACATGGTGAAACCCCGTCTCTACTAAAAATGCAAAAAATTAGCCGGGCGAAGCGGCGGGCGCCTGTAGTCCCAGCTACTCGGGAGGCTGAGGCAGGAGAATGGCGTGAACCCGGGAGGCGGAGCTTGCAGTGAGCCGAGATCGCGCCACTGCACTCCAGCCTGGGCGACTAAGCGAGACTCTGTCTCAAAAAAAAAAAAAAAAAAAAGATTATAATACTATGAACTCAACCAAAAACAGAATAACCTTGGTTTGTGTGGGTTGTTTTGGCAAATAAAACAAATTTAAGATTGTTGGTTCAATGAAAAAAGCAGAATTTTCTGAGTTATTGTCAAAATACCCATGAGTTTAAGGTTCTTATTTAGGTGAACACCTGATGTTCACAGGCTTGAAAAGTAGTTAACAGGGAAATAACCTTAAATAATGATTAACTTTGTCCAATAGCAGTATCTCAGTTTTCAGAAGTAACCTAGATAAACTTAAAAATGAAAGAATTGAGTACATGTAAATGGGAGGAATGGTTGTAGGTGAACTTTTTGTGTAATTTATTTTAAAATTATTCTCAATTTCATTATGGATGCTCAGTGGATGTCTGCTCATTTCCCATGGAGAAAGTTTTATGATATGGGGAAATATGCTTTTGAAAATTGTGGAGTAGTTTTATCTATAAAATGCTAACATCTGAGATAGTTGAGCATTTCTTCCTAGGTTTTCACTAAAATTTCAGGTCATTAAGAATAAGAATTCTAGTTAATACATAATTCTGTCAGTTGTGTTCTTATTGAAAAAATAATTTTATGTAATTTGGAGGTTATTTAAAAGTTATGTATGAAAGAAGGTAGAAAAGGACCATTAAGCAAAAGAGAGAGATGTCAAGAAAATTATGAATAAGAAGGTGTATTTTTGGTAAGAAAGACTATGAAAACCACATTAATTTTGTATGAGAAAAGATCTTATATGGTAAATTTTTGTCCTAAAGTAAAATGATTGGTTATTTATAGTATAGAATAACTCAGAAATATCATGCATGTTGTAAATAGTCTGTGTACATTGTTACAAGGTTTGTGAAAGAGAATTTATAAAAGAATTTTGTGTCATTAAATTGGCTATAATTAAATGAGAAACATAACATTCTTTCTAACATTGATTCCCTATGTTAAAACAAGATTTTCTTAAGGTATTGATTAATATTCTTAATGAAATTACAAAAAGTTTTTATTTTTAATTATATTACCAGTTTCTTTTTGAAAACTTCTCAGATTTATAACTAAAAAGTTCAACTTTTACTCTGTCTTGCTGCTTTCAGCTTTTTCTTTCCTTGATAATTCTCTCCAACTTTTTGTCAGCTTTCTCTGTCTCTAACTATTGTTGTGACCTGATGATGAAAAATTTTACCTTGAAGATCTAGAAAAACAATGTTTTTTTTCCCTGAATAACTTGATTCTGTGCTCTTGGCTTTTCTTTACATGACTAAATTTTTCAATTTATTTAGGAAAATTCTCATACAGTTACTAAGAATTATATATTCCCCTGCTCTACTCATAACCTTGTACACACTCTTCCTGGGTTTGATGAAACACAAGTACATTTTTTCATCAGATTTGGTTTCCAAGTTGTCTAAATGAGCTTTCCATAGGAGAAGCAATCACACTGCAGAAGTTTTTTTTTTCTTTCTTTTTAATAACTGGCCTAAGAAATGCTAAACCATCACAGCTGTAGATCATGTGCCTGCCCTTTTGACCTCCACATTCTCACCACCTGTTTCTCTGTTGGATTACCAATAAATAGCGTGGGCTCCAGTGCTCACGTCAAAGATTTTACATTTTATCAAGATAATTCCTGTGTTGTGTTCTCAGGTTTTTTGTTTCTTAGGAAAACTGAACTTTAAAACAGTTAAGGTTTTATATTTATGTAACTTTCTGTATTGATTTTTAAATGTTTTTTGATTATTACTATTGGTTAATTGAATAGCTATATTTCATTGGCCTGTGATTCTATTTTGATCAAATATTTTGGACCTTTTAACATCTTTGACAAACATCCTCAAAATAAATATTGCTCATTCTTTATATTTCTTCCAGAGACAGGAAAATCATTTTCTTTCAACTATTTATAGCTTACAAAAATTGAACAGAACAACAAAGGTCACCTTTCTCTCTCTACCTAATAAGTTCAGAATTTCAAAACTGTTCAATCCCGGTGGACCAGTCTGTTTTGCATTGCCAATGCACTGCTGCTAAAACTAAACAAGAGAAGCACCCTTTGTTTAAGCCCAGGGACTCTCCTGGAAGGGGTTGCTGTGTGATATTGTAAGAGTCGGTTCTGAAGGATAAAGTTACTTCAGAGCCTTCAAATCAAAGACAGATACACAGGGGCCTAAGCAGCTAATGGCTCAATACATAAGACTTACAGGGAAGTCAACTTTGTAATCCTGCTTTTTGGCTTTTGTTTTCTGGCTCTTGTGTTACTTAAAAGGGATCCAAGTGTTAATTAGTGCCTGCCCACTTCTATTCCCATCTGGCTCAGAATGGTTAATTGGTTCTAAGTCTTTTGACTCTAAGTCCCTTGGCCATAGGGGTCTCACCTAATAACATGATGAACTCGGGGCAGGTAGCCACACAACCCCAGCATCCATTTGGAATAAAATAAAACTTGACCACCAGTACTGCCTCTGGCGTATCTTTACCAAAAAAGAGGGAATATAAAATAATGAAATGATAAGCCCCTCACCAACTGAATGGAAACTTCCTTGGCCAAGGAAACCCCAGGAAAGAAAATCTTAAAAACTGTTTCCAACATGGAATAGGAGACTACGACACTCCTCATTAAACCCCTTCCCTTTTGTGGTTTAGACACAAGTGACCGGCATGAATGTTTACATAGAAATCATGAACTGATAGCAGACTCTCTGTGACAACAAGATACCGAATTAAAAACAGAACCTAAGGCTATTCCAGGCAAGGGTCAAGGCACACACCCCTACACTTAAAGAATATGCTATGTTCTAACTGTCACAAGTTTATTTTTCTCTAGCAGCTAAACAAGCACTGGCCTTGAGATAAGCAGTATTAAAACAATTTGAAGCTCCACCAGATGTTGACTGAACCCCAGCTCCTGTGTCACCAGCCATAACTAGAACTTTGATTGAACAAGAGACTGGTTCCAGTAACTTTCTCCTGATATCATTGACCATGGATTAGTTCTGGCCAGTTTACAGAAATTGTGTACTTTGTTTCCTTTTTGTCCTGAAAAGAACCTTTAACATATAGGGCCTAACTGTAATACAATTAAATGTTAAGTCTCTACCCCAAAGTGAACATGAGTGGTGTGTTACATGCATATTTGTTCAATATACATGTGTCAGGACCACCTTAATAAATATTCATAGCTCCTCCTATTACCTGTTAAATATGTATGTTTAATCAACATATCATATTTTCACAGGAGACCCAAGTATAGCTGATAGTGGGGAACAAACTTATTGGCCTTCTTATTGACATGGAGGCCATATATTTTGTAGTTAATACCAGTCTATCCCGATTTTAAAAAGACTATGGTAGTTGTAGTAATGTCAGGAAAAGCTGTAACTCACCGCTTCCTGCAAACTTTAAATTGTATCTTGGAGACCATAATGGTGGAAAAAGATAAACTGTACTCTTAAAAAAAAATCCCTATGTATGTCAAAAAAACTAATTTGACTCAACATAAGGTACTGACAATTGCCCTCTTGTAAATCAAAATGGCTCCCCAAAATAGGCACAAATTGACTCTCTTTAAAATTATATGGCTGGGTTTTCCAAGTTTTCACACTGTGGGGAGAATCTACTAATACTTTAAGAAATCTAGCAATGGTAAAATATATTAAGGTTCTAAGGACTAAATTAATTTCTCTTCGTAAGTTGCTTCTAGCAGGACCACTTAACCCACAGATGTGGCCCAACATCTTTTTCAACTGGGCGATCAAGTCCTAAAGACCTGAAAATAAGATCCTGAACATCAGCTCACTGCCTGGCCAAATGGTTTCATTTCTATGGTCCCAGTGGAGCCCCCATTCAGCAGGAAGTAGCCAGAATAGACTTGCTCCATTTCTATAGAAATGGATTTAAAAATTGGCATTGAGGAATTTGTAACTGAAGCAGTCACTCCATTTTAGAATAATCATTCTTTCTCTTCCAATGCCTAATCTTTGTGCTTGCTTAAAAACTTCAGGAAGGAACCCTGAGATAAAACCAGTTGCAAAATGCCTTCTCAAAATACAAAGTTGAGCATCAATCTACAATCCTTATAGTCTAGCTGAGACCAACCAGACCACCAGATGGCCCACTACTCAAGATAATCATCAGAACAAGACATGTTGACTTGCACATAGTTTCCCAAGGTGCTTCCTTTTTAAAATCCCTTCAGCCAGCCCGAGGAACCAGAGATAGCTTTTTGACATTAGTCCGACAACTGCTTGGGTTGCCAGCTTCTAAATAAACCTGCTTTTCCGCCCACCAACTTTTGTCTCTTGAGTTCACTTTTGAACAACAAGCAGCTAACTCTGGGTTCAGTTACAATACTTTGGCCAAAACATATGACTCAGGCATATAGACCAAAATTGATTGAGAGGGAGTATCTGGAACATTACATGCCCTCAATAGATGGGTTCTATGTGCTAGGAGAGTTAACACTTTTTTAGTCTTCTTCTGGAATAAGACAATCAAATTAGCAAGGAGGATGTTTATTTTTATTTGTGTATATCTTGGGTATTCCAAAAGCAATATTTCCACATGTAACATTATATTTTATTTCCTTGATGACCACTACCAGGATTGCTTAAGATGATGTAACTGATCTCTCTATCCAATTTTCAAAAGCGAGTGGCTTTCAGATTTAATTCTTTTATCCTACTTCTCTCTTTGTCAATGTGAATTTGAATATGCATTTGAAGTATTATACATCTTAAGGACTCTCCGTTATCTACCTCGCTCCAGTCCCAAGTTGGTCACACCCAAATGTACACCTGAGAGTTCTAAAGCACTAAACCACACGTAGTTTTTTCACACCAGGTTGCTATATGACTCCTTTTGTTTGTAGTTTCCTCTATCTTAATTTTATTCCTTTGTGCTCCACATTTCTATCCACTTTTTCTCCACTACTTGAAAAGCTTCTCCTTCAAAGCTCAAGAATCATGTTACTACTTGTCCCACCCCAATCTCAAAAAAAAAACTCCTGTGGCTTTCACTTACCCTCCTCCACCTCTGTAATCCCTGTGTAATTCTATCTAAGGTTCCTACCATGTAAGTTAAATGTCTGCCCATGTGTAGTTCAGCCTCCTCATAGACTATAAGATCATGAGTCTTAATGAATGCACTCTAAAATTAATCGGAGAAGTTTTAAAATTAAGCTAGTCACTATCTTCTGTGGTTGAGCTCAAAGTGGTTTCAAAGCTCCCCAGGTGATTCAAATGTACAGACAGGGTGGAGAACCACTGCTATTAGGACCTCTGGTGTGGAAACATGGTTTTTTCTGGTCTTTGAAATTTTAGTTCCTGATAAAATGCCCAACACAGAGTAAGATATTAAAAGGATACAATATTATCCCATCACATTTTATTAATCAAAGTGAAATGACTTCAAAAGTGTATTTTAAACTTCTAATACTTCAAAACACTGAAAATTAATCAGCTACGTTTCATCAAATAATTCAGTTTCTTAGTTGAAAAAAATATTTCTAAGGATTATTAAATAATGATCCATACAAGCCAATCTATGCATAAAACATTGTATGAAAATATGAATAATCTTGTATATGTATATTGCTCTATGAATAACCAGTTACCCACAAAACTAGCCATGTACACACATAAACACACACACTGGAAAGTCTAGATTGTGTACAATATTCTGATATTTAGGTTTTCACTAATTGAGTTTGAGAGGGTTAGGAGGAGTTATAATAGTTTCCAGAAATTAAATAAGACTGCTGTGAAACATAATTTAAAAGAGTCTGATAGAAACTAAGTAGATATTAAAGCATGCCATCAAAACAGGATTAGTTACATTTTTCCATCACATTGCTAAAATAAAAATAGAGAAGAGAGATGGTAGGAAACATGCAAAATAAAGTAGATCTTATCTTGAATTTAAAGCTAAAGATTAGCACTGCAGGTAGACAAAGGTTTTACTAAAGAAAACATTAACAGAAAGCTTGGATTTCTATTGCTTGACACTGGTGCTGAAAAGAAAAATACCTACGGATAAACTGATGGATTGATAGCTTTATTTCACACAGAAAACAGGACTCCAGAAATAGATTCTAATTCAAAAGAATAGGAAAGTATTTTGTTTTGTTTCTGTTATTGCTGTCAGCAGTCATCTCAAAACTGTCTGAATAATAGAGATTGTTTTAAAATGCTTTACGTTATAAAGAAAACATTCAGCAGCCTTATCTGAAAGAATTCAAAATGTAGAACCATTCATTGCCCTTATCTAAAGGAATCTAAAGTATAGAATACCTTATAAAAGTTAATTTATCACATTAGATAAAAGGCTTCATTTTAGGAAAAAAAGTCTAAATATTATACTTGGTAAACACAGCATGAATTACTTGAGAACACAATAAAAATAACATGGTAACTGTGTCAGCAGATTGTGAAATAATCTAAGAATCATGTATCCGAATCCTCCTTTTAAAAAGGCAGGAGTGTTTGTCCACACCCATATCTTACTAATGACATCTTGTGATGTGTTTGAAAGACACATCCTGCCATTTTTTAAAAAGTTCTCACAACGCAGCCTTTCCACATTAGGAATGGGAGAGCAGCTTTGACTGGTCAATGGCTGGGATATTTTTACAATTGCAGTACAATTTTCTAGGAACAGAGCATTGAAAGTGTTTTTAATACCAGATATGCACCTCCCATTTTTCAGCAGTGTGGGGATATTTGAGCGTGAGACATCAAAAAAAAAAAGAAAGAAAAATGCACCAGAGTTAAATAGGGAAGGAAGACTTCATTGAAGACCGTTGCAAGAGGGTAAAGAGATCGAACTCAACTCCACGAAACAATTGGAGGAGTTTTAAGCATTAGGGTGAGCAAGTGGAAAATTACTGGAGGATGTTATGGGGGCAATTGGCCAAGGTGACTAGGCTATCTGTATCTGCTAATTGTTATTTGTCTATGTTAGGGTTCCCATGCTGTCACAGAAACTGGGAGATAGAGGCTCTTTCTTTTTGGTGATTACATTTTGAAGTGGCAACTTCCACTTCCTTGAGAAAGAAGATCTAGGGTCATTAAATTGGCCTGGGGCTTAACTAAGAGTTACATCTCAAAGGGACAGAAAAAAATATATACAATGGAAAATTCTGTAATGTAAATATTCTTTAAAAGGGAGGTCAGGGACCTAGAGTCAGGAAGAAATCTGTCTGAAGTTTGATCAAGTTGAGGGGAACATTAGACAGATTTTATATGACATAAAGCAACAAGATTGGCTCTCAGGATATCAAAAAACTCACAAGGATAAGGACCAAAAATAGTATTTCTATAGTGCAGCCACTAAGTGTGGGACAGTGCCTGGATTCAAATCTAAGCTTTGCCATTAACTGGTTATGTAATTTTATCATTCTAAAACATAAGCAAAAACAAAATAATTACAGGCAGATGTCAGCATTTCTGAGTAAGAAATTTGTTATATTGTATAAATTATCTTAATACATCATCGAGACTCTAGATAATTAAACTTCAGGCCCTAATGTGGGAAGACCTTGAAAAGAGTCATTAAAAGGAAAATTTTTTTCCATAGCAAAATAAGAAGTATTTGATGCATTTGGCAGAGGATAGCCAATGGAAAGAAAGAAGAAAAGAAGTAAACTTAGAGAAAGATTGTGAGAAGGACCAGATCCCTGATAGGAGCATGGAATCTAAAAAGAACAGTAGTCTATGAAAAATCGGTGGTGGCATGGAGGGAAACAGGACTTTGAGAACAAGTACATCTATTACTCAGTTGTAAATTGTCCTCAATTCTTTTTTATTTTTATTTTTAAATTTGTGGGTTTTGTTGGTACATAGATTCTAATTCATGGGGTATATGAGATATTTTGATAGAGGTATGCAACGCATTATAATCACTTCATGGAGAATTGGGTATTCATCCCCTCAAGCATTTATTCTTTGTGTTTCAAACAATCCAATTGTATTAGTTCATTCTCACGGTGCCGATCAAACCATAACTGAGATTGGGTAATTTATAAAGACAAGGAGGTTTAATGGACTCACAGTTCCATGTGCTGGGGAGGCGCCACAATCATGGCAGAAGGCAAAAGCCACGTCTTACATGGAGGCAGGCAAGAGATAATGAGAGCCAAATGAAAAGGAAAGCCCTTTATAAAACCATCAGATCTTATGAAATTTATTCACTACCATGAGAACAGTATGGAGAAAACCACCCCATGATTCAATTATATTCCACCAGGTCCCTCCCACAACATGTGAGAATTGTGGGAGCTACAATTCAAGATGAGATTTGGGTAGAAACACAGCCAAACCATGTCATTCCTCCCTTTGCCCCTCCCAAATCTCATGTCCTCACATTTTAAAACCAATCATGCCTTCCCAACAGTCCCTCAAAGTCTTATTTCATTTAAGCATTAACTCGAAAGTCCACAGTCCACTGTCTCATTTTGTCTATGAGTCTGTAAAATCAAAAAGCAAGTTATTTACTTCCTAGATACAATGGGAGTGTAGGAATTAGGTAAATACAGCCATTCCAAATGGATGAAATTGGTCAAAATGCAGGGGCTACAGGCACCATGCAAGTCTGAAATCCAGTGGGGCAGTCAAATCTTAAAGTTCCAAAATTATCTCCTTTGACTCCTGTCTCACATCCAGGTCACACTGATGCATGAGGTGAGTTCCCATGGTCTTGAGCAGCTCTATCCCTGTGGCTTTGAAGGGCATAGCCTCCCTCCCAGCTGCTGTCACAGACTGGCGTTGAGTGTCTGTTGCTTTTCCAGGTGGACAATGCAAGCTGTCAATGGATCTACCATTCTGGGATCTGGAGGATTGTGGCGCTCTTCTAACAGCTACACTAGGCAGCGCCCCAGTAGGACTCTGATTCCACACTTACCTTCTGAATTTCCCTAGCATTTCTGTCCATCCTCTGAATTCTAGGTGGAGGTTCCCAAATCTCAATTCTTGACTTCTGTGCACCCACAGGCTCAACACCACATGAAAGATGCCAAGGAGGGTTTGTACCCTCAGAATCCATGGCTTGAGCTGTATCTTGGCCCCTTTTAGCCAAGCTGAGACATGGGACACCAAGACCGGAGACTGCACAAACCAGGGGTCCCTGGGCCCAGTCCATGACTCCAATTTTCCCTTTTAGGTATCCAGGAGTGTGGTGGGAGGAGCTACCACAAAAGTTTCAGACATGTCCTGGAGACACTTTCCCCATTGTCTTGGTAATTAACATTTGTCTTCCCATTACTTATGCAAATTTCTGCAGCCAGCTTGAGTTTCTCCTCAGAAAATCGGTGTTTCTTTTCTATCACATTATCAGGTTGAAATTTTCTGAACTTTTATCCTCTGTTTCTTTTTCGGAACTGAATGCTTTTAACAGCACCCAAGTCACCTCTTGAATGCTTTGCTGCTTAGAAATTTCTTCCTCCAGATACCCTAAATTATCTCCCTCAAGTTTAAAGTTTCACAGATTCTAGGGCAGGGGCAAAATGCCACCAGTCTCTTTACTATAATAAAGCAAGAGTCACCTTTACTCCAGTTCCCAGCAAGTTCCTCATCTCCATCTGAGACCACCTTAACCCAAACTTAATTGTCCATATCACTATCAGCATTTTAGTCAAAAACATTCAACAAGTCTCCAGGAAATTCCAAATCTTCCCACAACTTCCTGTCTTTTTCTGAGACCTTCAAACTGTTCCAACCTCTGCCTGTTACCCAGTTCTAAAGTTGCTTCCATAGTTTCAGGTGTCTTTACAGAAGTGCCCCACTCCTGGTACAAACTTACTGTATTAGTCCATTTTCACACTGATAATAAAGACATACCCAAAACTGTAATTTATAAAGACAAAGAGATTTAATTTGCCTTACAGTTCCATGTGGCTACAGGGGCCTCAAAATCATGGCAGAAGGCAAAAGGCACATCTTATTTACATGGCAGCATGCAAGAGAGAATGAGAGCCAAGTGAAAGGGGAAACCTGTTAATAAGCCATCATATTATATGAGACTTATTCACTACCATGCTAACAGTATGGGGGAACCACCCCCCATCATTCAGTTATCTCCCATTGGGTCCCTCCCATGACATTGGGGAATTATGAGAGGTACAATTCAAGATGAGATTTGGGTGGGGACACAGCCAAACCACATAACCAATCATACTATTCTAGCTATTTTGAAATGCATGACTAAATTATTATTGATAATATTCACCCTGTTGTGCTATCAAATAGTAGATGTTATTTATTCTTTCTAACAACTTATTTTTGTACCCATTAACCATTCCCAATTTCTGGGTAGTATGGACATTTTAACAATATTGATTTTTCTAATCCATGAACATTGAATATTTTTCATTTTTAATGTCTTTTTCAGTTTTTTGCATCAGTGCTATTTAGTTTCCTTCATAGAGATCTTTCACTTCTTTAGTTAAATTAATTCCTAGTTATTTAATTTTATTGTGGCTATTGTATATGGGATTACCTTTTTATTTCTTTTTCAGCGTGTTCACTTTTGGTATATAGAAATGCTATTGAGTTGTGCATGTTGATTTTGTATTCTGCAACTTTACTGAATTTGTTTATCAGTTCTAATAGTTTTTGGTGAGGTCCTTATGTTACTCCAAATATAAGATTATATAATCTGCAAACAAGGATAATTTGACTTATTCCTTTCCAAGATAGATGCCCTTTGTATCTTTCTTTTGTTTGATCACTGTAGTTAGGACTTACAGTACTACACTGAATAACAGTTGTGAAAATAGGCATCCTTGTTGTGTTCCAGATGTATGTGTAAGGGCTTTCATTTTTTCCCCATTCAGTATGATACTAGTTGTTTGTCTCTCATATGTGGCTTTTGTTATGTTTAGATATGTTCCTTCTATAACCAGTTTTTTGAAAGTTTTATGAAGAAGTATTGAACTACAAAAGATTTTTTTAGCATCAGTTGAAATGATAACATGGTTTTTAATCTTCCTTTTCTTGATATGATGTATTACATTGATTTGTGTACATTCAACCATCCTTGCATCCCAGTGATAAATTACACTTGGTATGATGAATGATCTTTTTACTGTATTGTTGAAATTGGTTTGATAATATTTTGTTGGGGATTTTTGCATCAATATTTATCAGAGAAATTAGCCTATAGTTTTCTTTGTTTGATGTATCTGTCTCATTTTGGTATCAGGGAAATACTGGCCTCATAGAATGAATTTGGAAGTAATCTTTTCTTTCCTTTTTTTTTTTTTTTTTTTTTTTTTTTGAACCGTTTGAGTATGGTTGATGTTATTTCTTCTTTAAATGTTTGGTATATTTCAGCAGTGAAGTCATCAGGTCCTGGGCTTTTCTTTACTGGCTCACATTTCAAATTTCTTTCTGGTTCAATATTGGTTGATTGTATGTCTATAGAAATTTATTATTTTCTTCTAAATGTTCTTATTTATTGACATATACTTGTTCATAGTGGTCACAAATGATAGTTCAACTTTCTTTGATATCAGTTGTAATGTCTCCTTTCTCTTAATTTTATTCATTTGGGTGTTCTCTCTTTTATTAAAACTGGCTAAAGTTTGGTCAATTGTTTATCTTTTCAAATTTTTGTTTCATTAGTGTTTTTTTGTATTGTTTTATTCATTCCAAATTTATGTATTTCTTCTTTTCTCATTATTATTTCTTTTCTTCTACTAATTTTGGATGTGTTTTGTTCTTGCTTTTGTGGTTCCTTACGTTGGATCATTCAGTTGTTTATTTGATGTCTTTCTACTTTATTTATGTAGGTACTTCTAGCTATAAACTTACCTCTTGGTACTTATTTTGCTTTATTCCATAGGAGTTGGTATGTTGTGTTTCCATTATCATTTACTACAAGAAATTTTCCTTTTTATTTCTTCATTGACCAACTGGTCATTTGCATGTTCTTTAATTACTATGTGTTTGTATAGTTTTCAAAATTTCTTTTATTAATTTCTAGGTTTTCCTGTGGTCAGAGAAGATGCTTCATACTATTTTAATTTTTTGAATGTTTTAATACTTGTTTTGTGACCTAACATATGAACTACCCTTGAGAATGATCTATATGCTGAGGAAAATAATGTGCATTATGCAGCCATTGGATGAAATATTCTGTAAATCTCTTAGGTACATTGTTATATCATTCTGAAGCTTCTTTGCTATTTTTTTGTCTGAGAGATTTGTACCGTGCTGAAAGTGGGGGGTTGAAATCCCCAGCTATTGTATTGGGATCCATCTCTCTCTTTATGTCTAATAGCATTTGCTTTATATATATCTGGGTGCACCAGTGATGGGTATATATATATTCATAACTATTTTATCCTCTTGCTGAATTGATCCCTTTATCATTATATAATGATCTTCTTTGTCTCTTGTAATTTTGTCTTGAAATCAATTTTGAAATAAATAGTTACTCCTTCTCTTTTTTGGTTTCCATTAGCATTATCATGGAATCCTTGGGGTGTTTCTTCACCAGCTGGCAATCTCGGTGTCCAGCAGCACCTTCTGTTTGAGTATTCCTTGTGCTTTCTGGACTCATTCTGCCACTTGGCCTGGTAGGCAGCACTTGACTTGCTCTACGGGCTTGGATACCACATCTGCCAAGAGCATGCCAGGCAAGCAAGGGGTATGTGGGCAAGTGAGCACAGGATCTGACCACGGCACAGAGCCAGGCACACTGGCAGCTATGGTGGAGTGGGCCAGCTCCAAGCACCGACACAGGTTCTGGCTCTGTGTGAGGCTGTGGCTGGATCAGGTGTACTGCACACAGCTTGTACTGTAGGCACCTACTTCAAGACAAGGGGAACACAGTGGCACTTGGAAGCTTGGAGATGCCAGAAACTGTAGAGCTCCAAAGACGGTGTCACAGCCCTGGGTCGGAGAACCCATAGATCTGGGCTCCCTGAAAAATGGCAGCTCTTCTCTCCTCCTCACCCACAACATGGTGAGTGGGTGGGGGCAGTGTGTTTCAGCTCTGTTTGTGTTACACCTCTTTCAGTTCTGCCATTCCATGGGTCCTGAGTTCTTGTCCCACATCCAATAATTGGGTACACAAACACCTGGAGGGTTGAGCAAGGCAGAGAGGAGCTTCGTTGAGCAATAAAATAGCTCTCAGGAGACCCAAACCGGGTAGCTCCTTTCCATAGGCAAAAGTTGGAGGCCCTGGAGTGGGTAGCTCCTCTCTGCAGCTGATTTTCCTGACATCTTTCCAAGTCTGGCTTAATCTGGGATTTTTAATGGGCTCAGAAGAAAGGAAATACCTGCTGACTGGTCCATGAGCAGCCACGGGTGGGCCTGGAAGAAGCACCACAAGTTCTTACTCTGGGCCATGGATTTCACTTGGAACTGGTAGCCTGGTCTCCAGGCTTCAGGCTGTCCCAGGCTTGAAAGTGAGGCTTCTTTGAGAATCCACCCCTTTCCACCCAGGATCTCGTCTGCCTCCTCTCCTGATGCGATCAACATGTTGTCCATGGCACCCGGGCTGTTTGTCCAAAGAAACGCCAGCAGGCTGGCACCAAGCCACCCTTGGCCCCCTTCAGCCTCCCTCCCATGCTCTTCAGCACCTAAATTCCAGAGGGGGTTGAGGTGGCAGGGGGCTGGTGTGTCAGTGCTTCCCTAAGCATAGCACACCTGGCTGGGTTGTGACAGTGTCTGTGCTCCACTTCAACTTTGCTCCAGAATCACAGCAGGTACTGGGAGCAGGGAGAGGCCAGGCTGTGGAAGAAGGCACTTCTGAGCCTGTGGGGGCAGTGGATCTTCCTGGAACTCCAAGAGCACAGAGATGCCTGAGTCCAGACTCATGGCTGGGCAGCTGCAGCTGTGCCCATGAGTGCAGGGATCCCACCCTGACAATTTGGTAGGGGGCAGGGCTCTCACTTGTTCTCGGCTCCTGCCAGCTCTGCAGAGGATCCCGGACATGCCTTCCTGACTACAGCAGGCATATTCACAGTGGCTGCTCCAGACAGACCACTGCTGCCATTAGCATGGAATATCTTTTTCTATTCCTTTATTTTCAGTCTATGTTTATGTTTATAGATGGAGTGTGTTTCTTATAGACAATAGATCATTGAGTCTTGTTTTTCACCCATTCAACCACTCCATTTTGTTTGATTGGAGAATTTAGTCCATTTACCATTCAGTGCTATTATTCATAAGCAGGGACTAACTCCTGCCATTTTATTATTTATTTTCTGGTTATTTTGTGGTCTTCTCTTCCTTCTTTCCTTCCTGTCTGTCTTTTTAGTGAAGGTGATTTTCCCTAGTAGTATGTTTTAATTTCTTACTTTTTTTGTGTGTATCTGTTGCATGTTTTTTGATTTGAGGTTACCATGAGGTTTACAAATGGAATGTTATAACCCATTATTTTAAACTGATATCACTTTAACATTGATTGCATCAATGATCAAACACACACACTCAATGAAAACCAGTAAAAATTCTACACTTTAACTTTGTCCCCCACTGTTTAACTTTTTTGTTTTTCTTTATTTCTTATTGTACTGTCTATGTCTTAAAAAGTTGTGACAATTATTATTTGAATAGGTTCATTATTTAGTCTTTCTACTTAAGACAAAAGTAGTTCACATGCCACTATTAAAGTGTTATACTAGTCTGGGTTTTTCTGTGTGCTTACTGTTGTTAGTGAGTTTTGTACCTTCAGATGATTTCTTCTTGCTCATTAACATCCTTTTCTTTCAGATTGAAGAACTCCCTTTAGTACTTCTTGTAGGAAAGTTCTGGTGTCAATAAAACCATCCCTCAGTTTCTATTTATCTGGGAAGGTCTTTATTTTGCTTTCATGTTTGAAGGACATTGTCACAGGATATACTATTCTAGGGTAAAAGTTTGTTTCCTTCAGCACTTTAAATATGTCATGCCACTGTCTCCTGGCCTATAAAGTTTCCACTGAAAAAGCTTATGTCAGTCATATTGGAGCTGCATTGTGTTATTTGTTTCTTTTCTCTTGCTGCTTTTAGGATCCTTTATTTATCCTTCATATTTGGAAATTTGAATGTCCAATGCCTTGAGGTGGTATTTTTTGGGTTAAATCTGCTTAGTGTTCTATAATGTTCTTGTACTTGAGTGTTGATATCATTGTCCAGGTTGGGAAGTTGTCTGATATTATTCTTTTGAATAAACTTTCTACCCCTGTCTCTTTCTCCACCTCCTTCTTAAGATGAATAACTCTTAGATTTGACCTTCTGATGCTCTTTTCTAGATCTTGTAAGCATATTTCATTTTATATTTTTTTATTTTGTCTCTTCTGACTATACATTTTCAAATAGTCCTTTAATTTCTTTAATTCTTTCTTCTGCTTGATCAATTTTGCTATTAAGAGACTCTGATGCATTCTTCAGAACGTTAGTTGCATTTCTCAACTCTAGAATTTCTGCTTGATTTTTATTTCAATCTATTTGTTAAATTTATTTGATAGGATTCTTAATTCCTTCTCTGTGTTATCTTGAATTTCTTTGAATTTCCTCAGCACATCTATTTTGAATTCTCTGTCTGAAAGATCATATGTCTGTTTCTGCAGGATTGGTCCCTGGTGCCTTTAGTTCATTTGGTGAGGACATTTACTGAGTGCTGTTCATGCTTATAGATTTTCTTCAGTATCTGGGCCTTGAAGAGATACGTATGTTTTGTAGCCTGGGCTTGTTTGGGGTTGTCCTTCTTGGGAAGGCTTTCCAAGTATTCAGAGGAACTTGGCCCCTAAGCCCAACAATGCTGTGGTTTTTGCAGACTCATAGAAGTACTGCCTTGGTAGTTTGGGATAAGACTTGGAACAATTCTCTGAATTACCAGGCAGAGATGCTTTTCCTTTCTCTCTCTCTCTCTCTTTCTCTCTGAGTGTGTGTGTGTGTGTGTGTGCATAGTCACCTGGAACTGGGGGTGATAGTAGTGCAAGCACCTCTGTGACCATCACCAGTGGAATGCACTGGGTCCATACTGGGTCACACTTGAAGTCAGCACAGCACTGGGTCTTCTCCTGGCCCCTCCGTTCAGGGCAGCGAGGTCCCCTAAGCCTCAGACATGTCCAGAGATGCTATCTTGCACCTAGAGATTGGAGTCAAAAGCCTTAGCAATTTACCTGATGTTCTATTCTACTGTGGCCACGCTGGCACTCATACCACAATACAAAGTCCTTCCTGCTCTTCCTTTCCCTTTCCACAGGCAAAGGATCCTCTTCTTGTGGTTACTACCACCACTGGTCCACAGGGGCTCTTTCAGGACACCACTGATGTTTACTTAAAGTCCAAAGCCTCTTCTGTCAGCCTGTGGTGAATGCTGCCAAGCCTATGACTCACCCTTCAAGGCAGAGGTTCCCCTCTGACCCAGGACAGGTCTAAAAATGCTGTCCAGGAGCCTAGGCCTGGACTTCGAAACACCAAGAGCCTACTGGGAGCTCTCTCCCTGTGGCTTGGCTAGTACCCGATTTTTGAGTTTTGTGTTAGTTCTTTTCTGTGTACATATAGTTGTTAAAATTTGGTATTTCAGAGGGGAATCAACAATGTAGACTTGTATTCTGTCATCTTACTCTGCCCACCTATTTGCAATTCTTATAAAAATTTCTCTTTAGCTTCCCTCTGGCACCCTCAGTAAAAACTGGCTACACACAACTGCCTTGTATGGGGATGCTTCAAGGAAATAAGTGAGGTGGAGGTTAAAAAAGAGTCATCTTTTGTGAGAAAAAAAAGAGAGAGGAAATTTAGTATAAACAGGAATTGGGAAGCACAAGAGGCCGCTCACCAACAGCCACCCCATTCCCACCCTTTTCAGAAATACTAGAGGATAAGAAATATAAAATTTTCCCAAGCAATAAAACTGAATATTACCTGAAAGACAAAACTGAAAAGATACACAGGCAGTTGAAACTAGGTTTCACATATGAATATATGAATATAATAGCAGTAATCTGCCAGATAGGATTAATGCAAACATTTAAAAAGATTAGTGAAAGTGCCTGGTTTCCAGTAATGTTAACCTATTATTGTTATTATTAGTTATTCTAAGTGTGTTATTAGGAAGAAATACCAGGATCTATTAATGAGGTAGTTAGTAAAGATTATAACTATAAATCCTTCAAGTAAAATCAGATAGGTTTTTTGTACATTTCTATGAATAAATTGCCAATAAGATTTGAATCCCAATAGTACACAGTAAGTAATATGCTAAAACTTTTGTAGATACAGATGCAGAATTTAATGTCTACCTCAGCAAGTATATGTTAAAAGTAGATTCTTTACTCCAAGTTTTTGAGCAGTTATCATAAGCATAAACATACATTGCTATCTTTATAATTATGTATGTGTGTATATGTGTGTGTATATGTACACAGTAATTTCTGTGTATGTATATAGAGCTCAGATTCCTGTTCTAGTTCTTGCTTTTGAATATTTTAACTATATTTTGATGATATTTTTGTCAGCCTACAAAATAAGCACAGTTTATTGACTTCTTCATAATAGATTTTGTGGTTACATGTATACACAATTTTGCATTTAATAGAAAAAATTCCTACTCTCAATTAATTTGCAATCTAGCAGAAAAGACTATCAGACAAATGAGCAAAAATAACACATGCTGTCTTTTGGGAAATACGTATTTGTTTACCTCTAAGTTTTAGCTGTAACGTAAACTACCTCCAGATTTTCTTTCAAGGAGACATAAATTCATATACAATTGCTGCTGATCTCACCTTCTTGAGAAACTCAGTTTGAGACTTCCTGAATCTTAAGAAAAGCACCTCATTTAAAGACAAAATTCCGGTGAGTAATTTGGACACTTTGCAGGACCTACAAATCAGTACGAAAGCCATCGTTTCATCACATAAGATTTACTGTCATGATCATTCAAAAGGCAACTATCTCAGAAAAGATGAAGTGTCATTTCCATAAAGGTTTGTCATTCAAAAAATGACTATGCACTTGTTGACTTTACCTGATTGTTCTATAAAATCTCCACCTATGTACTAGTAGGTCCTGACTTGCCTAACTCTAGTAACTCTAATTTAAAGATATTCATCTAACAAAATGAACACAAGAAGGTCAGTATCTAAATACGTGTTCTCTGAAGACAAGACTATTCTTACTACTATTTGTGCTATATATTTGTACTTATCTCAAGCTTCTTTATATAGGAAGCCTTAATTATTAATTTCCATGATAGGAAATATATACAAATGATAAGCTAGGAAGTAATTAGCTTGCATATAACAGCAATATAGATATTTTATCTATCTTATTTTATATGTGTATATATTACCATGTGGTGAAAGTCTACATTTGTTTAAGATGTCATTAAAAGTTTTCCTTTCTTCATTATGGCCTCCAACTATTCATCAGCCTTTGAGGAAAGAATGTGCTTTAGGCTTAACAGCAATAGAGTTAAAAACAGAATATGCTAAAGAAAGTGAATATAGGAACACATGAAAGCCAGAAGCTCCGATAAAATAACTATCTTTTTCTGGAAAGAAAAAGGGAAAATAATTCAAGAGAAGACAAGTAGGAAAGAGGAATGGCGAGTTTAAGATTAAAAATGAAATGCATCATGCATATAAATGTTTGGATCAGAAAACAGAATGGCAAGACTCCTGAATGTTTAATCTTCAGACGCAGCAAAAAGAAAATTAAAAGTTAAAAGGAAAAAAAAATAAGACTGTTTGCTTTCGATCAAACCCTCATCTAAATAATTTGATGGATATGTTTTCCAGATTCAGGTTTTCTGGGGACGCAGTCTGTTAAGAGTCTTGTTAGACCTCACTCTGACCTCCATCTATGGCTCTGTTGCTCCTAGGATGTGAAACCATGAATGTGTGTTAGTGTCACTATTGGGCCAGAAATTGGTGACCCTTGAGTTCTTGCCCAAGGGATTCTTAAATTGCACTGCTCTTTTGACTTTACCTCTTGCATAGCTGGTGGTGATCAAGGCCCTAGTCAAAGATTCTAAGCAACAAGTGGAATGATCCATTATCCAAGGTTTTATTGAGTTTTCTCTGTTGGTAGAATAATCATTCTGCTTTTATTCTAAAAATAATTATTAAGCATCTCCTGTATACTAGGTTCTCTAAGGAGAAGAATACACACATGAAAAAATATGCACTCTGAATTCATGCTACACTCAGTGAGCTTATTTCTCCTTTGCTTTCTCTCTTTGGGTTTCACAATGAGTGAAATATTTGAACTGCTTCAATTTATTCAATAAATAATTATTCAGTATGTACTGTTTTGTCAAGTACTATGCTAGAATCTGCAAATACAATATTAAGTAGATTAATATGAAATTTCTGGTAACATATGCAATTTAAGAACTGAGCTTTAAGGAGCTAACAAGCTAAAGATGCTACAAGAACGCAAATTAATATTTACAAGATTATAGCAAGTATTGTATTAGGGTAACTACAGGGTGTTTTAGGAACATTAAAGGGGAACATATTCAGATGGAGATGAGTAAGGTGTCAAGAAATATTTCTCAAACTAGGGTCAGAAATATAAGTAGTTAGAGGCCAGGTGCAGTGGTTCACGCCTGTAATCTCAGCACTTTGGGAGGCAGAGGCGGGCAGATCATGAGACCAAGAAATTGAGACCATCCTGGCCAACATGGTGAAACCCCATCTCTACTAATAATACAAAATTTAGCTGGATGTGGTGACGCACACCTGTAGTCCCAGCTACTCAGGCGGCTGAGGCAGGAGAATTACTTGAACACATGAGGCAGAGGTTGCAGTGAGCCGAGATCACGCTACTACACTCCAGCCTGGTGACAGAGTAAGACTCCATGCCAATAAAAAATACATATGTGTGTTTATATATATACACACAAGTATATATGTGTGTGTGTATATATATACAAGTATATATGTGTGTGAGTGTACATATATACAAGTATATATGTGTATGAATATATATACACACAAGTATATATGTGTGTGTGTATACACACACACACACACACACACACATATGAAAAGTGTCCTTAGCAGAAAGAATAGCAAATGAAAATATCTGGAGGCAAGTAAGAACATGAACACTGTAACTCAAAAAGAGAAGTTTGTACTGAAGAGATGAGCAGGGACTGTATCAGGCAGAACATTGCCTTATATTATAGTTTGTGATGAGATGTGTGGAATTTATCCAAAGAACAATGGGGAAATATTTAAGCAAAGGAATAATAAGACATTAAAAATGTATGATAGACAGCTAAATTAACTCAGTCAACAAATATTTATTGAATTCCAACTGTGTGCCAGGCATTGTGACTCAAGAACTGAGATAAGAGCTATTAAAGAGCTCTTAGTCTCCTAAGTCCCCTGAGCACGTAGTCTACTAGGGGAGCTGAGGGGAGGGAAAATAGTTAATTACAAGACAGTATAAGACACAGGTTTCTCTGGGAGGCCCCTAACCTACTCTGGAATTCAGCAATGTCTTTCTAAGGACTATAGTACTTGAACAATGTGCAATATTAGTCTCAAGAAATAGGGAAGAGTGGTAGTAGAAGCAGTATTAACTAGGCCCTGGGCTAAAAGTTCATATGATTTTGGAATAAGTTATTGCTGGAAAAATTTTAAGTTTTGCAGCAATGTTGGACTTGAAAAATTGAGTGTTGGGGAAAAGTGTTCCAAATTAATGTAAATTTATTAATATGAAACAGACATACAGAGGACACATTAAAAGAAGAATGAATCTACTTTGCCTTTGGCTAGAGTGTAGAATTTATAAGACAATGAAGAGAGAAGTGAAGTTTTACAGGTGGTTTGGGCCATTTAGGAAATAATACATTTATAATAATTGCAGATTTTTTTTTATTATACTTTAAGTTCTAGGGTACATGTGCACAACGTGCAGGTTTGTTACATACGTATACATGTGCCATGTTGGTGTGCTGCACCCATTAACTCGTCATTTACATTAGGTATAGCTCCTAATGCTATCCCTCCCCCCGTCCCCTCCCCACAATAGGACTTGGTATGTGATGATCCCCTTCCTGTGTCCAAGTGATCTCATTGTTCAATTCCCACCTATGAGTGAGAACATGCGGTGTTTGGTTTTCTGTTCTTGTGATAGTTTGCTGAGAATGATGGTTTCCAGCTGCATCCATGTCCCTACAAAGGACACAAACTCATCCTTTTTTATGGCTGCATAGTATTCCATGGTGTATATGTGCCACATTTTCTTAATCCAGTCTGTCACTGATGGACATTTGGGTTGATTCCAAGTCTTTGCTATTGTGAATAATGCTGCAATAAACATACATGTGCATGTGTCTTTATAGCAGCATGACTTATAATCCTTTGGGTGCATCCCCAGTAATGGGATGGCTGGGTCAAATGGTATTTCTAGTTCTAGATCCTTGAAGAATTGTCACACTGTTTTCCACAATGGTTGAACTAGTTTACAATCCCACCAACAGTGTAAAAGTGTTCCTATTTCTCCACATCCTCTCCAGCACCTGTTGTTATCTGATTTTTTTAATGATTGCCATTCTAACTGGTGTAAGATGGTATCTCATTGTGGTTTTGATTTGCATTTCTCTGATGGCCAGTGATGATGAGCATTTTTTCATGTGTCTGTTGGCTGTATGAATGTCTTCTTTTGAGAACTGTCTGTTCATATCCTTTGCCCACTTTTTGATGGGGTTGTTTGTTTTTTTCTTGTAAATTAATCTGATTGAGTTCTTTATAGGTTCTGGATATTAGCCCTTTGTCAGATAAGTAGATTGCAAAAATTTTCTCCCATTCTGTAGGTTGCCTGTTCACTCTGATGGTAGTTTCTTTTGCTGTGCAGAAACTCTTTAGTTTAATTAGATCCCATGTGTCAATTTTGGCTTTTGCTGCCGTTGCTTTTGGTGTTTTAGACATGAAGTCCTTGCCCATGCCTGTGTCCTGAATGGTATTACCTAGGTTTTCTTTTAGGGTTTTTATGGTTTTAGGTCTAACATTTAAGTCTTAATCCATCTTGAATGAATTTTTGTATAAGGAGTAAGGAAAGGATCCAGTTTCAGCTTTCTACTTATGGGTAGCCAATTTTCCCAGCACTATTTATTAAATAGGAAATCCTTTCCCCATTTCTTGTTTTTGTCAGGTTTGTCAAAGATCAGATGGCTGCAGATTCTACGCTCAAGATTAAGCGAAAATCATTAGAGTCTGTTTTGTAAAGGAGAAATAATCATATTTTCACCCGTAATATAGGTGAAAGACTCATTGAAGGCAGAAAAGCCTGTTAGCAGCTTGTTAAAAGAATACCCGAGTAGTCCAAAAAATTCTCAACTCAGGCAGTGGCAGCTGGGATGAAAGGAAGAGAATGCTTCTTGGAGGTTTAAAGGCTTAATGATGTCTTTTCATAGTTTGATAGCTCATTTCTTTTTAGTGCTGATTAACATTTCATTGTCTTGAATTTCCAACAGTTTTGAGATCTTTTAGCTGAGAAAAACTCTGAGATGAAGAGATGGTTTTATCAAATTTTTAAAATTGCATGTGTGTTTGTGTGGTGTGTGTGTGTTAAATTTTAGATTTCCTTTAAGATATTCATTTTAAAGTATTTATATTGCTTAATCTTACTATAACTTTAAAAGATGGATGCTATTCTTTGTGCTTTAAAAATTAGAAGTCTGAGCAAAAGAGTCCCTAAGTGAATTGGCCAAAATTACCGAGCCAGTACTTGAGGGAAAATGTCACGTGAACACATATGATCTGATTTTATAATCCACTCTTAGTTTAGACAGACACAAAAGGAAAAAAAGGCAACTATTTCCCTCTGAAATACATTCTCTATGTATTCATGTCTTTACAATGTTACTGAATATTAAGAAAAATTTTTAAGTAAAACTATTCTCTCTTGCAAGATTTCTAATACTCTTTGCATTTCACTGCTTTATTTCATTGCTTTATTTTTTCAAACGTTAGAGTCATTATTATTTCAATAGCATTTTAATCTGTTAAAATATAATTAATATGGCAAATAACATACCAATGTACCATGCATTCATAAAATCATAAAGAAGAATATGAGAGTTTGAAATATTTGTCTGTAGAGTTCAAGTCCCAGAGAAATCAAAGTTAGTGCCTGAATGTAATTATGATTTCTTAAGATATAAAATCAAATGCATTACTTTGTAGCCTGTAGAATGCTGCCATTTTCTATAACAGTGAAACAGACACACATCTCTTTATTGGAACCCACATATAAAGCAAATATTGAGCATTGACCCATAATGAGATTGAAATGTCAAGTGTAGAAAAATAAATTAGATATGAAAACATATTGTATATACACATGTAATTTGATAGCAAAGCTTACATCCTGTATAAAGCAAACATTCTTACTCAGAAACATCCATTTCTATGGTGTTCATCACTCACTCAAAAGGGTGCTTTTATTCCTTCATAATAGGTAATTTGGAGCTGAAATGGCTTTATTTAGGAAGAGGATTTCTAAAGGAAAAAGTACCCACGTTTTGGAGACCCTTTAAAATTGTAAACTCATGGCTGAAAGCTGAAATTACAAGCTTAGATTGTAGTGTAGGAAATCCAGAATATTCTGGGAAACAGTTCACAGACATGCAATTATTCAAATCTGGCACATTGTAGTTGATATCAAATAGAATTAGAAAATATTCTTAATAGCAATTCTTAACTACTGAGCAAGTATCCTAAAGGTTTTGTTATGAAATATTCCCAACAATAAAAAGGTCTATAAAAGCTATAGTTGAAGTGTGTGGTTTTGGAGGCGGTTTTCAGATATACAATTCTTTCAAAGCTTAGAAACTACATGGATGTCAATGCTTATTGACACACTTGGCTCACAGATGAAGGGGTGGCCTGCCCCTCCACACCTGTGGGCATTTCTCGTTGGTGGAACGAGAGACTTGAGAAAAGAAATGAGACACAGAGACAAAGTATAGAGAAAGAAAAAGTGGGACCAGGGGACCGGCGCTCAACATACAGAGGACCCATGCCGGCACCGGTCTCTGAGTTCTCTCAGTATTTATTGATCATTATCTTTACCATCTTAGAAAAAGGGAAGTGGTAGGAGATCATTGTAGGGAGGAGGTCAGCAGTAAGACATATGAATAAAGATCTCTGTGACATGAATAAGTTTCAGGAAAAGTACTGTGCCTTGATATGCATATGTAAACATCTCCATAAACCTTTTTAGAGCATAAAGAGCAGCATTGCCGCTAGCACGTCCCACCTTCAGCCCTAAGGCGCTTTTTTCCTTTCTCAGTAAACAGAACATACAATCGGGTTTTACACCGAGATGTTCCATTGCCCAGGGACGGGCAGGAGACAGATGCTTTTCTCTATCTCAACTGCCAAGGGGCCTTCTTTCCTCTTATACTAGTCCTCCTCAGCACAGACCCTTCACGGTGTCAGGCTGGGGGACGATCAGGTCTTTCCCTTCCCATGAGGCCATATTTCAGACTATCACATGGGGAGAAACCTTGGACAATACCTAGCTTTCCTAGGCAGAGGTCCCTGCGAACTTTGGCAGTGTACGTGTCCCTGGGTACTTGAGGTTAAGAGAATGGTGATGACTTTTCACAAGCGTACTGCCTTCAGGCACTTGTTTAACAAAGCACACCCTGCACAGCCCAAAATCCGTTAAACCTTGAGTCACCACAGCACATGTCTCTTGCAAGGACAAGGTTGGGGGTAGGGTCACAGATTAATGGCATCTCAAATATAGAACAAAATGGAATGTCTTATGTCTACTTCTTTCTATATAGACGCAGTAACAGTCTGATCTCCCTTTCTTTTCCCCACAACAGATGAAGCTAAATTGCTGAACTATAATTAAAGTTTTACATTTATTCTCAGCTAAAAGGTAGGAACTTTTAAATACTTTTAAAATTCTATTGAGTTTTACATTCCAAAAAATACTTTTTAAATACACCTAAACAGCCCAAGCATGATGGGAACAGTAAAAATTGAGCTCTATGGAAAAATCTAGAAAAAATAATTGGTTCCTAATTTATACAGACATGTTTGTAACTCTCTGTAACATTTATAAATCATTAATTTGCTCCCACATACCTTCATGGTCTCAAGAACTTGCCTATATTACATTTTCCATGTTTTTATCACATTACTTTCTGTGGAAAGATTTTCAAGATTATCACACTACAGCATCCTTTTGGAACAGCCCAAATATTCATACTATTTATTAGATTTTTTTTGGATAAGGAATCACTTGTACAAGAATGAAAGAAGAATTCTAAGTTGTTAGAAAGAAAATTCAAACATCAAATATGTTGGCCTTCTTTCTTGTTCAACTTATCTCCTGAGAACAAGAAATAGTGGCTTAGCCCCTGTAAATATGGGTTACAACCACTGAATGTTAAAGCCAATTTTGTGTTATTCTTCAAGGTGAAAGTCATTGTCTAATGGTTATATTAGGGGAAGAAGATAGAAAAGACCATGACTAATAGTAGGAGTGAAATTTCTGATAGGTTTTGTGTCAAATAAAGAAAAAATAATGTCTTTTAAACTTCTCCTTGTTAAAAGTTACTCCTTACAACCTTGTTTACATTCGTTATTTTATATAAATTAGAATTTTTAAACACGTAATTTGTTCATATAACCAGTGTGAATGTATTCCTAAAGTCAGGATATAAATAGAGTCAGTGCTTATTTATTTCTTCAAATGATTATCTGAGGCCCCATACTCACACACCTTAATAGCAGTATATTGAGTACTTCCTTTTTTTTTTTTTTTTGAGACGGAGTCTCGCTTTGTTCCCCAGGCTGGAATGGGGTGGCCCGATCTCGGCTCACTGCAAGCTCCGCCTCCCGGGTTCACAGGTTCACGCCATTCTCCTGCCTCAGCCTCCTGAGTAGCTGGGACTACAGGCGCCCGCCACCGTGCCTGGCTAATTTTTTGTATTTTTAGTAGCAATGGGGTTTCACCGTGGTCTTGATCTCCTGACCTTGGGATCTGCCCACCTCGGCCTCCCAAAGTGCTGGGATTGCAAGCGTGAGCCACCGTGCCCCGCCAGTCATATTGAGTACTTCTATCCTTAGGCAATGCTGCAACAATCCCAAGTACCAGGAGGGGTAGTACAGCTGTTGTTATAGCTAAGCCACAGGATGAGCCCTCAGATCTGATGAGCGCAACCCACTCCTGCTTTTGCTGGAACTTGGTGTTTCTGTGGAAGCTTAAGGGATGCAGACAGTGCTCCTCTAAGTTCCCTGTGAGAAACTTCCAGGCCTGTGAATGGATCTGAACAAGTGAGGCATTAGAGGAGGGGAATTTATGTGGTCTTTTGTGACTGGCCTTTTTTCAATTTTTGCAAAATTCATCCATGTTGAAGCATTCATCAGTGCTTCATTAAGTTTTCATTACTGAATAATATTCCATTGTATAAACATATCACATTTGTTTATCAATAGATGAGTTGTTTCTACTTTTTCACTATAAGGAATAACGCTGCTTGAAAATTCATGTACAAGTTTTTTGGTTGGAATATATTATCTTGTATCTTGAACTTGGAATTGCTGAATCAAATAGTCCCTCCATGTTTAACTTTTTGACGAATTGCTAGAAATTTTCCAAAGCATCTGCATCCTTTTACACTGCCACGTTCAAGGTGTGAGGGTCCTGATTTCTCCACATTCTCACCAATGCGTATTATTGGATTTATTATTATTTTTATTATGGTAATCATAGTAGATAATAACTGGTATCTTTTTAAGGGTTTGATTTGCATTCCCAGATAACTAATTATCATAAGCACTTTTCATATGTGTGTTAGCTATTTGTATGTATTCTCTGTAGAAATGTCTATACAAATCTTATGCTTATTTGTTAGTTGGGTTATTTGTGTTTTATCGTTGAATTGGAATAGTTGTTTACATGTTATTAATATATGCTGCTTATAACATATATATTTTTCAAATAATTTTCCCATTCTGTAGTGACTTTGTATTTTCTTGAAGTGTCTTTAGAAGCACAAAACTTTTAAATTTTTATTAAGACAGATTTATCTATTTTTGCTTTGTTTGTGCTTCTGGTTCTGTATCTAAGCTTTGCCTAATTCAAGTCACAAAAATTGACTCATGTTTTCTTCTTTTTCTTTTTTTTTTTTGACTCCTGTTTTCTTCTAAGGGTTATATAGTCTTAAGAATCTTAAGCTCTTACATGTAGACGCTGATTTATTTTTGTATGATTTTTGTTCACGCTGAGAAAGGTCCAACACAATTCTGTCACATGGGTATATCCAGTTGTTTCAGTAGCACTTGTTGAATTATTTTCCCATTGAAATATCTTGGCATCCCTGTTGAAAATCAATTGAGTCTTTTCAATTATGCCTCTATAAAACTGGGAGGAATGAAAATCAATTGAATATAAATACATATTTATTTCTAAATTCTCAGTTCTATTTTAGTCATCAATGTGTCTAATCTTTTTTACTTTAAAATATTTAATTGAAAGAAATTGCATATATTCAAAGTGTAAAATGTCATGATGTGATACATGTATGCACTGAATAATAATTCCCACACTCAAATTAATCACATCCATCAAACCCTTGCCGTGCATTAAATCCCATGAATTTGTTCATGTTATATTATAACTTAAAGTTTGTTTCCATTGAACAACAGCTCCCCATTTTCCTCACCCCAAGACCCTGATATCCACCTTCCTACTTTCTGTTTCTATGAGTACATTTTTAGATTGCACATGAAAGTGAGATCATACGGCATTTGTCTTTCTGTGTTTCATTTATTCTACTTAATATAGTGTTGACCGTGTTCATCCATGCTGTTGCAAATGGCAGGATTTTTTAAATGTCTGAATAATATTTTGTTTATATGTATATCAAATTTTCTGTATCCATTCATCCATCAATGGACATTCGTTTCATTTACATATATTGGCTATTGTGAATAATACTTCTATGAACATGTGGGTGTATGTATCTCCTCAACATACTAATTCCACCTCCTTTGTATATAAACCCACAAGTGAAATTTTTGGATCATATGGTATTTCTATTTTTAGTATTTTTTATAAAACTCCATATTGTTTTTCATAACTGTACCAATTTACATTCCCACAAAAAGTGTATAATGGTTTATTTTCTCCGCATCCTCACTAATACTTGTTATCTCTTCTCTTTCTGATAATAACCATCCTAAAAGGTGTGAGGTAGTAGCTCATTGTGGTTTTCATTAGCATTTTTCTGATTAGTGATGTTTGAGTACCGTTTTATACACCTGTGGGCCATTTTCTTGTCTTCTTTGGAAGAATATCTATGGAGGATATTTTCCCATTTTTAATAGGAGTCTTTTTTTAGCTATTGAGTTGCTTTGGTTTCTTATGTATTTTAAATATTAACTTCTTATCAGATATATGGTTTGTAAATACTTTTACCCATACTGTGGTTATTTTTTTATTTTGTTGATTTCTTCCTTTGCTGTGAAGAAACTTTTTTGTTTGATGTATTCTCACTTGTTTTTGTTGCCTGCGCTTTTTGTGTCATATCAAAAAAGAATTATTGCAGAGACCAATATCAAGGAGCTTGTTCCTTTGTTTTCTTCTAGGAGTTTTATGGTTCCAGATCTTACATTTAAGTCTTTATTTTCCTTCAAATTAATTTTTCTATATGGTGCAAGACAAGGTTCCAATTTCATGCTTTTTCATATGGATAACCAGCATCCCCAACACCACCTGTTGAACAGACTTTCCTTTCCCCATTGTGTGTTCTTGGCAACCTTGTCAAAACTTAGTTGACCATACAGATGCAGGTTTATTTCTTGGCTCCCTATTCTGTTGTGTTGGTCTACATGTTTCTTTTTTTAGACGGAGTCTCGCACTGTCACCTGGGCTGGAGTGCTGGAGTGCAGTGGTGCAATCTCAGCTCACTGCAACCGCCACCTCTTGGGTTCAAGCGATTCTCCTGCCTCAGACTCCCAAGTAGCTGGGACTACAGGTGCACACCACCATGAGAGGCTAATTTTAGTATACTTAGTAGAGTTGGGGTTTCACTATGTTGGCCAGGCTGGTCTCGAACTCCTAACCTCATCATCTGCCCGCCTCGGCCTTCCAAAGTGCTGGGATTACAGGTGTGAGTCACTGTGTGTGGCCAGACTACATGTCATTTTTTAATGTCAGTCTCATACTGTTTTGATTACTTTTGCAATACAATTTGATATCTAAAAGTGTAATGACTCCAACATTGCTTTTTCTCAAGATGGCTTTATTATTTTGGGGATCTTTTGTGTTTCCATATGAATTTTGGAATTTTTTTTCTATTTTTGTGAAAGATAATGTTGGTATTTTGATAGTGGTTACATTTACCATGTAGATTGCTTTAGGGGATGTGAAAATTTTAACAATATTGATTATCCTATTCCTTGCACATTAGATATATGTCGATCTTTATGTGTCTTCTATAATTTCTTTTATTAATGTCATAGTTTTCAGTGTCCAGATCTTTCAATTCTTTAGTTAACATTGTTCTAAGTATTCTATTCTTTTTCATGCTATTGTCAATGAGATTATTTTAATTTCTTTTTCAGATAATTCATTCTTGGTATAGAGAAATGAAACTGATCTTTGCATGATTATTTTGTATCTTAGAACTTAACTGAATCTGTTTATTAGTTATAACTATTTCTGGGTGGAGTCTTAGAGCTTTTCAATATATAATATCATGTCATCTGCAAAGAAAACTTAACATCTTCCATTCCAATTTGGAAGCATTTTGTTTCTTTTTCTTATTTAATTGCTCTAGCTAAGACTTCCAGTCCTATGTAAATAGAAGTGGCACAGGTGGGAAAACTTGTGTTGTTCCTGATCTTAGAGAGAAAGCTTTTGGCTATTCACCATTGAGTATGGTATTTGTTGTGGACTTGTTATATATTACCCTTATTATGTTGAGTTACATTCCTTCTATACCCAATTTGCTGAGAGGTTTTATTATGAAAAGATGCTACGTTTAGTCAGATAGTTTTCCTACATCTTTTGAGATGATCATCTGGATTTTATACTTTATTCTGTTAATGGGCTGTATCACTTTTATTGATTTGCATATGTTGAAACATTCTTGCATGTTGTTTAAAAAACACAACTCTTAGTTTTGTTAATCTTTTCAATTGCATTTCTAGTCTTTATCTCCTTTATTTCTTCTCTGAGCTTTACTCTTTCTTTCCTTCTGCTGATTAGGAGTTAAATTTGTTTACATTTTCTAATCTCTTTGTGTGTAAAATCAGGTTGTTTAAGATCTTTCTTCTGAGATTTTGAGGTTTTTCTTTTTATTTTATTTTTAATTAATTAATTAATTATTTTTTTGAGGCAGACTTTCGCTCTTGTTGCCCAAGCTGGAGTGCAATGGTGCCATCTCAGCTAACTGCAACCTCCGCCTCCCGGGTTCAAGCTACCTCAGCCTCCCAAGTAGCTGGGATTACAGGCACATGCCACCATGCTCAGCTAAATTTTGAGGTTTTTCTTCAGAGATTTTGAGGTCTTTCATTTGAGATCTTTCTTTTGAGATTTCTTGAGAGTATATCATTGTAGTTTTGATGTGCATTTCCCTGTTGATTTGTGATATTGAGCATATTTTCATATACCTGTTGGTCATTTGCATATCTCCTTTTGAAAAATATTCATGTCATTAACCCACTTTGTAATGGGATTATTTGTTTTTTAATGTTGAGTTGTTGTTGTTTTTTTAGAATTCTCATTGTTTTACTTTTGACACTTTGACTATAATGTGCCTTGGAGAAGACATTTTTGAATTTGTATATTTTGAGGAATCTCTGGGACTCCTGGATCCTGATACCTAATTTTCTCGCTAAATTTAGGAGGTTTTCATCTATTATTTTCTTGAATAGATTTTCTAGCCTGTTCATTTTATCTTCACCTTCTGGGACTCTAAAAAATTGAAAATGGGGTCACTTTATGGTGTCTCATATGCCACACAAGCTTTGTTCATTTCTTTTTCTTTACTTTTGTCTGACTGGGTTATTTCAAAAGATCTGTCTTCAATTTCTAAGGTTCTGTTTTCCACTTTAGTCTACTGTTGAAGCTGTCAAGTGTATATTATATTTCATTCAATAAATTCTTCAATTCCAGAATTTCTGTTTGGTTCTCTTCTAGGATATCTGTATTTTTGATAAATTGTTCATTTATTTCCTGAATTAGTATTATCTTCTATCTTACTAAACTTCCTTAAATCATATTTTGAATTCTTTCTCCAGGATTTTATGAATTTCTTTTTGAGTGGAATTCGTTGCTGGGAAATTATTGTATTCCTTCAGTGGCATCAAATTTCCTTACTTTTCTATGTTTCTTATATCCTTACCTTGATATCTGCATATGTGGTATAACATATGTTCTTCCAGTGTTTTGAATTTGCTTTCATAGGGGGGTACTTTTTCCTGAGGTGGACCTATTTTGTTGATTGGGTAAAGCACTTTGGCTTTGAATGCATGTGCATGGAGTAATGTAGTCTCTGTATTATTCCTATGGCTGTAAACAGCACTAGTTGAATTTGAGATTTCCACGGCTTTAGGTGAAGTTGAGTGGAGCCTGTGGTGAAGTTGTGCTTGGGACCAGGACACCAGGTGGGCCAGTCTTTGAGCCCCAGTGGTGGTGGTAGTAGACTGAGCATACCTGTCCTTGGACCCCAGGGTGGCATAAGCTGGCAATGGTTTCAGCAGGCCCAGGCAGGGTAATTATTGGACCTCCAGGTGGCTTGCTTGTGTTCTGGGAATGGCAGCAGTGGGCCAGGTAGGTGAACAGGTTCTCAAGACCTTGGGCAGTGGACATGGCATGGGCATTGGCAGGAGCAGTGGTAAAACAACCCAGGTGTCTGGCAGTCTCTGTTGGTGTTGAAAGTGGCTGTGACAGTCTGGGCAGCCAGTCCTTAGGCTCATATCTGGCACAAGTGGGTGGGTGCCAGCTGTGGCAGTAGTGGCATGTTGAATGGGGTTGACCTCAGACACTGAAAGGAGTGCTTAGGTGCCAATTGTGGTACTCTGAAATGGGCAATTTCCAGGTCCCTGGACATTGTGCTCAGGGATTGGCAAAGCCAGGCCAGGTGGTCCTAACATCAGGCCCCTGCAGTGATTCATTCAGGCACTGGCCATAGTAGGCAGGAGTGGGATGATCCCCAGGCTACCAGTGGACTGCGGGGTCTCTCAGTCATCCCACAAGTTGTTTTACATTATGTTTTCATTTTATTTTGTCTTAAGATAATTTTTGATTATATTTTTGATTTTTTTCTTTAAACATTCAGTTATTCAAGGGTGTCATTTTAAATTTCCACATATTTGTGAATTTTCTAAAATTTCTCCTGTTATTTATTTCTAGTTTTAGGCCATTGTGGTAAGAAAGGATACATGACTTCATTGAATCTTCTTAAATTTGTTCAAACTTATTTTGTGGTCCAACTTATTATGTGTCCTGGAGAATGTTCTCTGTGTGCTTGCAAATAATGTGTATTCTGCTGCTGTGGGTTGGCATGTTCTGTATATGTCTGTTAGGTCCGTTTTGTCTATAGTGTTCTTCAAGTGCACTATTTCCCTATTGATTTTCTGTCTGGATGGTCTATCCATTGTTGAAAGTGAGTTATTAAAATCCCCTTCTATTATTGGATTGCTGCTTATTTCTCCCTTTAGTTTTGTTAGTATTTGCTTTATATATGCAAATGCACCAATGTTAGTTGCACATATAGGCCTATTTTTATGAAAGAATCACATTGCTTTCAATATTGTAGCTTTGTAGTAGGTCCTGATACAGCTTGATATCAGGGTAATACTGTTCTCATAGAATTAGTTAGGAAGTGTTCACTCCTCTTCTCTTGTTTTGACTTATATGTGAAGAATTGGCATAAATTTAGTAGAATTTACCATTTAAGCCATTCAGACCCAGGATTTTCTTTGTACAAAGCTTTCTAATTTCTAACCCAGTATCTTTACTTTCATAGACCTGTTCAGATGTTTTTTTTTCTAAATAAGATTTGTTAGTTTTGTTTTTAAAGAATTTATCTATTGTGTCTGAATGATCTAATTAGAGAGCATCCAGTTTTTCAGAGTATTACTCTGTCTTTTCTCTTGATCCCTGATTTTCTATTTTACTATACTTCAGTGTGTCTTATATGAAGGGTTATACATTAGGAAGAAATTAAATTTGTAGAAGTATAAATAATTATTAATGTAAATTAGTAGAAGTAAGTTTGTAAAGGTGTTTATAAACACATATATGAATAGATAAATATGACTATATATGTGTACATATGTAACTTTTTGCAATATATATTTAGTTTATTCAGTTCAAAATACAATAGAATATTACAAATTTATGCTTTTAGTATTTTATCTAAGTTCTGTTATTTTATTTTTATAAAACTTTAATGTTGTATAATGAAAGTATCAAACATAGACATATTAAACAAACAAAAACCCAGAAAACTGTGCTATAAGTTGGGGATAATCAAAATGCCATAATCACTGGTGAATATTGGCTATTTTTCTCCCTAAACTAAAATATCATGAAGAACCATCTATTACTATTTTGAGTCCATATTTGTGGTAATAATAAGAGTAATTGTGATGCTTTCTATGTGTTAGGAGCTATTCATTTATCTAATTCAGCCCTCACAGAAATTATATAAGGAATGCTTTCAATATTACCATTTAGTAGAAGACTTGAACTTGTTGATAATATTAAGAAAAACAGAACATCTATCTAGGTGATAAGGTGCAGAGTTGTGAGTTTCTGCTTTCTCTAGGAGTCATAGAAAAGCTCTCTAACCCAGGCAGAATCCATTAGCATTGAGAAGTTAGTGGTTCAAGAAATACATATGTGATGTGATCAATAGTAGATTATATTAAAATTGTTAAAGTGACCAGAAATGTGTTCATATATTCACCACATCTTTTGCTAATTCCCCACTCTTTTTCTTAGTCTGCTCTCTCAGGCAGCATTGCCACCAAATTATGGTAGTGGATATTCCAAGTAAAATGATTAACTATTATTTTAATTTATTTAAAATAAAGTAAGCATCTTGGTTTTTCTGAAATAACAGCATAAGGATAAAGGTTTAGTCATTAAACGTATCACTTGTTTGCTTTGGTACTTTTATCTTCTTTGTGGCATAACATAGGCTCAAATTCTGTGCTGAGAACTAGGATGATGTTCACAGCACAAAAAAAAAATATTCTTTTATTTGTAATTTTTTTTTCTTTTCAAATAAGAAAATCATTAGAAGAGCATAGTAGGGAGGAGTCTCCACTTCCTATTAAGGATCACATATTGTGTAAACAAACGATATTGAAGAAACAAGCTCTGCATTTTCAGAATATTATTTTATTTGTGGCCCATAAAAGTTTAGTTGTTGATAAGGTTCAAAAAATTCTAGGATGATTCACACAATTACAATAAGATTGTGCTTTTTCTACTTTGTGACCTATTTACTAATTGTAAAGGGTTGACTTTTCAAAATTTTATAGATTCATTTCAATTCTTTTTGCATCTGAACTAAGCAGCTTCTTCAATAAATCATAAATGACAGGAACGTTAGGTGCTTAAAAAATACCAATAATGAGATAATTATGTATAAAATGGAAAGTGTAATGAGAATTTTGTCTGAATAAGAAATATAAATCCCATTACTTTTTGCATTTAAGAATATGGAAAGATACATTATGAAGAAAAATATAATTTAAGTGTGCATCTAAGCAGCAGTGTTTCTTCATATGTAGTCAAGTAGGCAAATTAAGAAAAAGCTGATTAGGTCCTTAAGAATTAATCAGTAATTTCTGAGAATGAGGAAGGAGAATCAGTGAACAGTAGCACAATTGAATGTTTATGCACAAGATTCTTTATGAGCAAAAGGGTAGCTATTTCTTTAAATAAGACTTACAAAGTGGGAGAGCAGAATAAAAAAGTATATGGAAACAGAAAATAAACAGATCCTGACAAGAGAATTATTCAAAATGGACAAATTACAAAAGTAGCAAACATGCACTCAGTCTATGGATTTGTCTTTGGAATTTCACTTAATACAGTATTGCCAGTCAGTCATTCTTGCAAAAACAAAACAAAATATGTCAGACATTAAAAAGACAGAATGACTCTCCAAGTCAGTAGTGTTAGTCTAAACTCTAATGGGGAAGGGGGAGGGGGAACCTATGTTTCAGTGATGCAAATAGCATATAAATCAGTCTAAGAAATTTCATCTTAGAAATGAAACTTCTTCCAAGAAATTGTCACAATGCCAGAAAGATTTCATTAAGTTAAGAATTCTGAGCAACATGATACAATTTTTCGTAGTGTTACAATGCAATAGATTATCTCTTCCAAATAAATGGACAGTGACCTTAGAAATTAAGTTTAACAATGGTGAATGTCTCTGAAAAGTTCAAAGGTGTAGGGCTTGGCAGGCACCTATAATTCTTTAAGGAGTTTCTTTTCTCTTCTCTTCTCATCTCCTTTCATCTCTTTGCTTCTCCTAATTCTCTTCTCTTCTCTCTCTCTCTCTCTCTCTCTCTGTTAGTTTATGTGTTGCACTAAGAAGTACTGAAAGTTTAATTTCATATTTATCCCAATATAAAAGGTACTAAGTCTTCATATTATTTGTTTCTGACACCATGTAAGGATTCCTGGGGTGAAAATTTCTTACTAAGTTGCATTTTCTTAATTTTAGTTTTAAGTTGAGTTTATTCCTAGCCTTTTTGCTCATCTTTAATTGGAAAGAAAATTTAGCTCATACAGAGTTGGCAGATGTACAGTTTTACTGATTCCTTCTCCACTAGCCCACAAGGAAACTGGTTATGCGGTTAAGCTTAAAGGTCAAGGAAGAACAATCATTATGTTGTATAAAGTTATAGTAAAATGGTCACTTCAGTAGACAAGTAAGATCACCTCACTCAATACATTGAGTTTGTTTTGATCTTGAAAAACAAAACAAATATGTCACCTCATACCATTAAGAATCGTACATAGCATTACATGATTATACAAATAAATTTGCAAGAACTTACATAGTTAACCAAAGGATAAAGACAGCTTGACAAATGTGAGACAGGGAAAAATGTCATCTTTGCAATGAGGGAAAAACTCATTTAAGCACATCCTATTTACATAGTAGTTCAGTTTTAATGACAGCATATGAGCTTTGGTTGAATGCCCAGATGCTGTAATTTTTTTTGCCTTGCTGGTGTAGCGAGTGCTGAAATCCTAAAGTAGCCATAGAAGCAAATGATGGAACAGGAATGAGTCAGGAGTCTGGAACAACTGACTTTTTACCTTTTGCTACATTTGACTTTACAGGTTTTGAATTCAGAATAATATATTTTTATTAAATATTCTCCTTGTGGATATGGCTGTCATACTAAAAGTTGTAATAAATTAAGAAAGGAAAGATATGCTTTTGCCCTCCAAAATCTGTCAGGTTATCTATATCTAAACAGGCAAAGTGAAATTGAAAGTTAAGAAAATGGATCTATGAAACCTAGAGAGAAAATTTCATCTTCTATTAAAGAACTGAGAAAATGTTTCAGGGTGGATGATTCAGGCTAAACGTCTATATTGTTCAGACACCGGCTGTAACTCACCACACCTGGTAAATGCAATGTTTCATCCTTATTATAGTTAAAATGCATATCATTAATATAAAAATGAAAATAGTGTCCAGCGTTTTTAGTCACATCTTGAAAATAGGCTGAGTCATTTCTCAGTAGTAGAGAAAAGGTTTTTGGAGGTGCTTTTGTGGATGATTTTGGTGCTGGCTGGCTATCAGGCCAAGTAGTATTATGAATCATGGGCTTTAGAAAGTGAAGTTTCTCATCTCTCTGATACATGATGAAGAAGAGATGGTATGATTATTAAATGGAAAATTGTGCTGTGAAATGGCACACAGCTCTGGCAAAATCAAAATAGCTGCTCTTAATGCAGGAACTATGCTATCTTTAAATATTCTTAGATACCAAAACTTTACACTTTTGCCACAGTTTCCCTATTGAATTATGAGTCTACTATTCACACAAGAAGCTTCCTTTTTATATACAACTGGCAAATTAATACTTAAAAGTCCTAATTTATTATCTATGAGCCACTTGATGGATGATGAAATGAATATATTATAATTATTTAGCTCATTTTTCTCTCCCATTACGCCATGGACAGGAAGTGCCATATTATATTCATTGTGTCTCTAGTGCCTGGTAATGCTTAGGAAATATGTCTGAATGAAGAATTATTATTTGGTTTGTTTTTATTTATATGATAAAAGCAAAGAAGGAAGGGGAAGAGGGAAGGAGGGAGGGAGAAAAAAGGGAAGCAGGAAAAGAAAGAAAGAGAAAGAGACAGAGGCAGAGAAAGAAAAAAAGTTTCACTACCGAAGACACTCATATATTGTTTGTTCCAGCAAAGATTACTTGAATGGACAGGAATACTAACGCAATGCTTTTGACTGTACAGATAAATCTTAGGAGAAAACATTAGCTTCTCCTTTATGGAGATGTCCAAAAGTATACCAGTATGATTAGTAGGTAGTAAAGAGAAATAAGTACAACAGTTGCTCTAGGAATGTCACTGGGGTCATTGATCCATTTAAACCTTTCAAGCACAAGTCTAGCAAAAATGGGTCTAGCCGGATATGCTTTTGATCCATTTAGATGTTACCACTCAAAGGATAATCAGGAATGATTACAGGGGACTGCTTAGCAGTCTAAAAGAAGTTATCTCTATTGCTCTAAGCCTTCTGAGTCAGTGTACCATCAGCAAGAACAAACCCTATATGCCAGTAAATGAGAGTAATTTGGCTTTTATTCTCTGCCACAATCTTTCTACAAGAGGAGAATGATTTTAAATTAATTGTTTATGTTAAATGTCATTAAGAGTGAATTTGTTTGTGTGTGTACCCTAAAAGGATTTCAAAAAGGGGAGTTGTTAATAAGTACAAATAATGAGTAAATAAAAAGAATGGTCTAATTTCCACCCTTTAGCTGATAATTTATATATCTGCTCTTGACTAGACACTGGCAATGAAGATTAGCTACTTAATGGAGTACTGTGTTGTCATGGCTAAAGTATAGATCAAGATTATGTCTTATTTAGCCATGTAGACATTTAGTATTTAAATTAATATACATTAAATTTATAAAAAGACTGCACTATTTATAAATTAACCAACACGTCATGAGTTACCCGAAATAAAACATATATGACCAGGTCTTAAATTCATAGACATTATAGCAACATATACTAAAATCTTGGTTACAATAATACCTTAGGAAATATTATCAATTTAAATAATGCCACAGATGTTCAATATTCAGAATTATTTTAATTCCCCTATAGCATAAAGTAAAACTAGATCAAAGGTACACTTTTTATTTTAGTGTCATTAAATTAAAACTTCAGTTTGAACAATGCTCTTTGAATTCTTGCCTTGAAACATACCTCAGTTGAGAAGAAAATAAGGTTGGGCTGGCTTGATTTTTGTAAGACATATTAATATGCATCATGTCTTTTTAAATGTAATTATAAATTTTTAATAGACAATAATAACCAGCCAAAAGCTTACATAGGTCCTTTTTACTTAAACCTAAAGGGAAATTAACTGGAGCTTATTCTGAGCCAAATCAAATAAAAGCAAAAATTAGTGTGATTGAGAGTGCTTCAGATACTCAGAGCCATAAAATAGAGCAATACTGTCCAGTGTGTGACTGCCCCCCTCGGCAGAACATGTGTACATGTGAAAAAAGTGACACAGGAACTTATAAAAGTTACACAGAGTATTAGGCCATCTAGAACAAAAAAATACTGATCTTAAAGAAGAAATGTGGTTTTGTTTTTTCTATCTAAAATGTGAAGTAACTGGGATCAGTCTTGAGGATTTGCATCTCTCTTCTCCAAACATGTATTATAGATCCTGTAACACATAGTCATCACACCTCCACTACTTTCCCCTGATCCAATTGGTTTTAAACATAGACTATTAACAAATAAAATCTGTTTAAGAATAGTAAGTTATTCTCTAAGCGAGTCATCTTTGGTAATTTACTCTCACCCATCTGCAAATGACAACTGATCAATAAAAATGTCAGAGTAATCCCTGACTCCCACTGCTTAAGCCTAGTGAAATATTTTTCCAGCTGGTTGGTCATAGGTAGTTCCCATTCCCATAGTTTTTATTATTAATAATAAACTTCTAGACGACCTTCATTTATTCAAAAATACATAGATCTTCCTTCACTGAGCAACATGAAAACGCCAGCATAACTCCATTGTCACTAATTTAAGCCCTTAAGAATGAATATACCTATTTTATTTTATTTACATATGTAAGCTATATCAAAATTACCTTGGAAACTTTAGGACAAATGAATATAACATGTCTTTTCCTACTGCAGTAATTTAAGGTTCTATTTCTTTTGCCATTTCATTTTCCCTTATGACTCATACAACTCTTGGCCTCTCTCCAGGGCTTATATGAAGGAATGTTTCAGACTAATGGTGAAGGATGCAAGAAGGAGCTCCACTTCTGTCCCAGTGAAAATGTCATATGTTCATGCCTAAGCCTGGGGAATTTAACACTCCCAATAGCACATCTTCCCATACAGCCCATAGCTCTACGCTTATTTTTCTCTTGGATATTTTTTATATTCCAGATCTATCAAAAATATTTAACAGAGCATGCTTTTTCTCTGAAATGTTATTAAAGGTAACTTCACATTTTTGTGTATTAACTATTCATATAACAGTCATATATTGCTTATCTTTTTTGAAAGTGTAAACTTTGAAAAAAGAAACGAAATAGGAACAGGGGAGAGAGTCTTTTGTACAATTTTTCCTCATGGTTGGTTACTCTTTCAAAACTTCAGAAAGCTGTGAGTCATTGAGGGAAGGAGAGCAGGACAGATACTGTGAATCTGCATTAGCAGGCAAGAAAAGAAGGAATCGTAGTCAGAAGCAGTTGGATATGCCACAAGAAGGGACTGAAGCAATAAAATGTGTCCTAAGGAGAGGCATGGTAATCAGAATTTATAACACCTAACCTAAAAGGGAAGTAAGACTTTTTTGTTGATAAAATAAATGTTAAATAGGAAATATAAAATTATAGTAAATACACATGGAAAAAAACAGGAATCAATATTTTGTTGTCTAAATGGAGCCCTCCTTACTATAGATGATGCCAAATAGACAACAGCTTCAGCTCTTCATGCAAAGGACTAGGGTTGTACAAGCTTGGTCAGGAGCAGACAGAGATAAGAATGGATTTCAGCAGGAGGTGACATGTTCAATAAAGTTTAAAAATGAAGTTAGCAATGAAATGTGTAGATTTTAACTATCAAAATGGCCAGCAGCCAAATGAGAGAGAAGCCAAGCAGAGGCATGAATAGGCCAGAATCACAGACTGCAATTAAGATAATTTATAATTATGGAATTGAGCAAATTGTGTTGACCAAGTTCTAATGCCACTGAAAGATGATGAGCCCATGTTTCATCCACTGTGATTTTCCTGGACCCAAATATAGTGCTGGGTACTTGGCAAGTGTTCAATACATGCTCCTTAGAGTAAAATTCCAGATGAGGAAAATGAATAAAGACTGATGCATAAGTAGGAATACATTCAAAGACTGGGAATACATGTAATGACAAGATCAGTTTCTCTGAAACAGAATAGTAGGGACATGATTTAAACCTCATTGTAAATCCTAATAGGATATGGCATTTGCCATCAGTTTTTCCCAGTAACTGTTTTTTCATCCTTCCTTAGAATTAATCAAACCTTCCTTACTTTTAGTTAAGCACACAATTCCCAGACTATCTGATAAGACAATTATCCATGGTTCTCTCATGCACATGTTTCTGCACATCATCTTTTGTTCCAGGATAGCATTTCAGAGATATTTGTGTAGCAAAGAGCCTTGGGAACTATAGATAGGCTGTCCCTCCAGGTTAGAGGACAGATACGTTTCCTAAGCATATACTACAAATAGCAACTTAGTCTGGGTCAACATTTTGGCAGGTTTGTTAGGAATTTCCTTATAAGGTTGGGAATTTTCTAACCTTAGATTTCCTCAACGATAACACAGACCCACTGTCTATATGGCATCCATGTGGGCCCACATATGTGTGTGTGTCCCCAAGGGAGTTGAGGAACAAGGAAAACTGATACACATATAAAGTTCATAATGCCTGCTCTGCTGTGAATAGTAAAGTCCTCTGAATTTTTTCTGGAGTCTCATGTCTCCTGTCAGCATCTATTAAACTCTGGCAGACTAAGTGGTAGGCTTGTAAGTAGGATCAGACATTTTCTCAGAGACTATATGTATCAACCTACCTTCAATTAGATAAAAGACACAGCTAACTTCTAAATTGTGACTAATAAGGTTTTATTGAAAGTGTTTTATGATTTTCATGACACATTCTTATCATTAGAGACCATGACATTCATATATTCTTCTTGCTGGATGAAATATAGATGGAGGTGTTGGGGCTTTATCATCCATCTTGGAACATAATGTGACTTTGGAAATAAAATCCATGCAGGACTGAGCAGTAAGATAGGTTTCATGGTCTCTGAAGCTTAAGACTTTATACAATATATTTACATAATATTCTTTTTAAGTTAAGCACCGCAATGTACCAGTCACTTGCTAAAAAATGCCACTTATTCACTCAGCCAAACCTCACAAAAAACTATAATGCAATACTTATTTTACAGATGACATAAACTAATGGTTACCAAACTTAGGAAACTTTGCCACCTGGCAAATTGCGTAGAGCTGGAAAGTGGCATAAAACTAGCAAATGGCACTGAATTAGAATAGAGAAAGGCTAGAGTGAATTCAGTCTTGTTGATGCTACCAAGCACTCTATTACCCTTTTAGCTCTACAGGGGCAAGGGCCATGCCAGTTCATTTCACTACCATATACGCAGCATCTAGCTACATGCCTGATACAATCTGGTTAATCATAATTTATTGGCTCCATTAGGGATGTGAAGTCATTTAATCACTCTGGCCCTCAGCCCCCTCATACCTAAAACAAGAGTAATCAAAATTTTGCAAAAGTGTTATTGGGATTAGCAATAACACATGAATAAATGTATCATATATTCAATTTACAATTAATGGTTTTTGAAATTAGTGAACATATAAGAAAAGTGGCAGTTGATTCATTCTGATCTTTTGTTCTTTATTGACCAATTTTCCTTCCAGGGTTTAATTATGATAGACATATTAAACACAGAGAGACCCTACTTTACTTGACATCTAAATGTGAATGAATTTATTAATGTCACATGTCGCAACATTAAAGGGACAACTTGACACAGTAAGTAATTATAGCATCCTTTGGACTTTATTGTTGTTTTATTTTTCACAGTTTTATTTTTCACACTTTAAATATTACTGAGGTCAAAAATTCTCTTCTCTGGAAAAAAAAAAAAAAAAAAAAAAAAAAGCCAAATTAGTTAACCTTTACACAATAATGAAGCCTAGAGATGAATACATTCCCAAACAGCTGCAACACATAATTAAAATACTCATGTTGGTTCACAGCCTGCATCTTCCTAATCTCCAGCATTTTTCCCAAGTCTGTTTTTACAAGCAAACGGAAAGAATGAGATATTAAACACACACACACACACAAACACACACAATTCTATACCCAATGTTTAAAAACATTGAGCAATTACAGCCTGAAAACTCGATAGCTAAGTCATCAAATCTAATACAAAGAGAGGGTTATTCCCAGGAGGCGGAGCTTGCAGTGAGCCGAGATCGCGCCACCGCACTCCAGCCTGGGCGACAGAGCAAGACTCCGTCTGAAAAAAAAAAAAAAAAAAAAGATAGAGTTATTCCAAGATGAATGGACACAGATCAACATAGACTGTAGAAGAGAACAAGGATGAGAGAAGCGGCACAATTAAAGAAAAGGATGCAAATGGAAGAAGATAACTATTTCCTTTGTTCTTCCCAGATAAAAGCTCAACTAGGTGCCTATTGAAATGAAATTGGTTGAATACCAAATAAACTCAATTTGTAATTTGCTGAAGATCAAACAGGAAGAATTCAATCTCCAGAATTATTTGTATAGCTAAGACGTTATGACTACTGTAATGTAGCTCATTCAATAATGTGGGCTCACTACTTATTAAACAGAAAAAAAAGAATAATAATTTTGTCCTTAAGATTTATATAAAATCCCAGCAATAAGACAGGCTGATTGTCCCAAATGATAATTATCATTAACATTCTACTAAATATATGGGAATATTTTATTTTAAGACGGCATCTCTTACAGATAATAACTACACAGGCCCTTCTAAGTTGAGAATGCCTTTTCTTGATAAACATACAAATAAATCTAGTGATTTCTAATAGGAAGAGATTAGAAAAGGATGTATATACAACTTATATATGTAAACAAATATTTTAGATTATTTGGTGTTTCTTTTTAGATTAATTTCTGTCTTATGTAGACCATCAGTCTGCAGAATATATTTCTATAAAATTAATACTTTAAAAATAAGAGACTTAGTAGTTCATTAGTATAATATTTTAGTTCCAATATTTCCTCACATAACAAGTATAAAATATTATCGCTGCCCCCATTTCTTGCTACAGATTTTATAACTATTTGGGGATATAGTCCTATTTCAGTCAGATTTAAACTCATTACTGCATCCACTTGGTGGAAGAGAAATTATCTGTCATCTTATTTTGACAGGATATTCTCCTGGGCTGTATGTTTTAGTTCAAATATAGATTCTGCCTCCTTCTGTCGTTTTGAGTCTTGTCTAGTTGGAATGAGTAACCAGGTAGAGAAAATTGTATTTATTTAATGCTTACAGCTATTGTTGATTTAAAATAGTCGTTGATATTTTCTTTTATTTCAACATTTTAAATGTTCAATTTTTTCACTATTTGTTACAGCCTAAATCTTAGATGCATACTAATCATTGTTTACGAAGTAGAACCCACACATTTCACATAACTATGAGAGCTAGGCATGAAAGCTGGGACAGCTATGTTTTGGACGACATACACTATTACTAGTTCTGATATATGTGTATGATTTACTATTTTTGAATGCATCTTATGAAAGAACAGTCATCCCTTGGCTAAATGATGAAGTCATTTCAAGTTACAGAATAAGAAAAAAAAAGGAATTTTTCTCTTAAAACCAATTCTGCAAGTGTTCAACAGAATTACTGGCTACAAAATTAAATGTATTTCCCATTTTGTGCTATTAGTGCTAGTTTTTTTTTCTTAATTTCAGCATTGTTAAGGTTTTCTATCTATTTCAGTGGCATTTTGTCAATCTGCTTTTATAACATTATTCTCAACTTATTTTAAAATACTAAAAATAATTATTACATAATGTAGGTCCTTTAGTAAACTTCTGACCTGTTTCATATTGCCACCAGTGTCTTGTTTTGAATATTCCTGAGTACTACTTTCTCAGATAGAAAATTCTTATTACTGATATTTTCTATGACAACATCATAAAACAAATTGATCTTAAAACAAATTCATCTTAAAATATAATCCAGATCATCATTACAAATTAATTTTTCAAACATGTAGCATGTAAGCCAACTATATCAAGTAGGAAAAATTCTAAACTTCAAAATTTGCAGATACGTAACTATAAATATAAAAACTGTGAAGTGACAGCATGAAACCTCAGTAATTGATTTCTAAAAAATATTTGCAAGACTATTTCAAGAATATTGCAAGAATTAAACCCTAACCACATTAGGGCAAAATATTGCCAACATTTGTTAATGTATTTAAAAAGATGCACATATCTGTAAAAATACATGTTCAATGCCAATGTTATTTCTTGGTAGATAATAAGAAAGAACTCTCAGAAAGTAGGCAGACAAGATTGTGGTGAGATAGGAAAATGTCATTGGCTCACAAGTTATAGAGGACAAAAAAGTAAATATTAAAAAATAGCAGCAAGCAGAACTATAATAAAATCTTATTGCTCCTTCTTGGTCGGTTTTCAGTGAGTTGGAAATTAATGATCTGATGATTTGCCTTTGACTAGCATGACCAAATAAATATTGTCCAAATTCCAACAGTTTTGAGAGAGAAAAGAATCTCTGTTAATCACAACAGGACAATAGGTGCCAGCACAGACTGTCCCAATCAAATCAGGAGTATTGTGAGCAGACTATTAAAGATAAAAGCACAAGTTCTGGAGATACTGTTTAAAAAATAGAACCATTAAGGGGGGCTAGACTGATACTGTATGAGATCAACTCAACTATATGCTGAGATTTATGAATCCCAATCTGAGTGTGTGTGTGTGTGAAAAAAATGATTGATCATATATACATATGTACACACACACACACACACACATATATATATATTTTAAAGAAGGTTTATTCCTATTCCACAGTTTACCAATTTTACTCTGTTTTAAACTAGAATATATCTACAGATTTTAGCTAAATGAAAAGTGATTTCTGGACATTTCCTTCCTATTTCCATTGAACCCTTCTTTCTCTCCACAATAAGTGTCAAATAAGAAATTGAAGAGGAAAACATGACTGAAAGAAATATTCAGAGTTTTGACCTATTGATATTACAATAAGAATAAAGAGAAGCAACAAATTCATAGATGAAACTGCAAAGAAGACTGTGACTTATGAGGAATCCTGAGTTTGTAAGTCATTTCTGATCAAAGAGTATAACGGGATAAACTAATAGGTTTAATAATAAGATTAATTTTTATTATTAATGGCTAATACACAAAAGGCACATAGTATATAGCAGGCAACCCTCTAAATATGCTACATATGCAGCCCTGTATCACTTAATGATGGAGATATTTTCTGAAAAATGCATCCTTAGGCAATTTTGTTGCTGTGGGAACATCATAGAATGCACTTACCTAAACCTACATTGGTAAAGCCTACTACACTGAGCTATATGGTATAGTCTTGTTCCTAGACTGCAAACCCGGGCAGCATGTTACTGTACTGAATAATGTAGTGACAGCTATAATGTCACTAAGCAATAGGAATTTTTCATCTCCTTTCAATCTTATGGACCACTGTCGTGTATGTGATCAGACATTGACAAAAATGTCGTTTTGTGGCACATGACTGTCAAACTATTTTAAGCCTCATAACAACTTCATGAAGTAGATAAAACCATTAAAGCCATTTTATAGATGAAGAAACTGAAGTACAAAGTAGTTTGTAATTTACTAAAAGTCAAACAACAAGTAAGAATTCAATCTGGTCAAGTGAAAGTCATTCCAGGGATGAAAAGATGGTTCAACATACACAAATAAATACATGTGATACTTCATATCTGTAGAATGAATGACAAAAAACAGTATCATTTCAATAGATGCCAAAAAAAGTATTTAATAAAATTCAACATCCTTAATTAAAAATACTCTCAAAAATGGGTATAGAACCTCAATATAATAAAAGCCATATGTGACAAACACATAGCTAGTTTCATATTTAATGGGGAAAGATGGAAAGTGTTTTGCCTAAGATCTTTAACAAGTCAAGGACATCCACTTTTGTCACTTTAACTCAACATAGTACTAACAGTCCTAAGCAGAGCAATTAAACGAGAAAGAAAAAAATGGAAACAAGTCAAATTACTAAATTGGGAAAAAAGTCAAATTACTCTTATTTGCAGATGATATAATCTTTTATTTAGAGAAACCTAATGATTTCACTAAAAAACTATCAGACCTGATAAACAAATCCAATAAAATTGCAGAATACAAAATCAACATACAAAAACCAGTAGCTCTTCTATATGCCAAGAATAAACAATCTGAAAAATAAACGAAGAAAGTAACCCCAATTACATTAGCTAAAAATAAAATACCTAGGAAAAAAACCTAACCAAAGAAGTGAAAGGTATCTACAGTGAAAAATATAAAACAATGATGAAAGAAATTGAAGGAGATATACAAAAATAGTAAGGTATTCCATATTCATGGATTGGAAGATCAATACTATTAAAAATGTCCATACTCTCTAAAGCAATCTATGAATTCAAAGCAATTCCTATCAAAATGCCAATGAAATTTTTCACAGAAGTAGAAAAAAACAGTCCTAAAATGTATATGGAACCACAGAAGTTCCAGAATAACCATAGCCATTCTCAATGAAAAGAACAAGTCATATAAAAACAGTAACTTCTTGTATAAAGTGCAACTCAAAGAAATCAAAGAGAAAATTGCAAAAATACAAAAATATGACTAAAGAACTCATTTGACAGAGAAAACTGGACAGTAAAAGTACATTAACAATATGCCAGAGGATGAGGCAATTGGAAGATTAATGTGTAGTTAAAATTCAATACAAATAAAAAATTATAAAAAAGTATTATTTTATGGACAAAAATCATTCACCACATTCCAAAGTATATCAATTAAAAGAAATCTACATCTATGTACATATTGGCATTGCCTATTAAAACTTACAAATCACAATAGATAAAACAACATGCTTAAAATACAAGTGATAAAGCTTGAGATTAATGAAAATTACCTAAAAATCCAGTATATTTCTTTTAATCAATGTGATAAACATTCTTAATGTTACATAGAAATTAAAAATGCAATTAATCATTGCAAACAAATAAGCAAATAAGAAGCTATTAATAGAAATACTTTAGAAAATAGGAAATCAAGAGAAAGGACTAAAAAGTCATTCCAGCTCTGCTTCTTAAATGCACACACACATACATAAATACACACATACACACACACACACACAGAGTTTCAAGACAATGTATTCAAATGAAAAATGAAACAAGGCCAAACCATATAAATTATACATAAGGAAGGCAACATATTCTCTGAAATGGAAAAGATTTTAAATGAATAAAAAGATTGAAATTTCTATCTATTCTAATATAGTTGGCATTCTCCATGAAGTAAATGTGTTTCTATAAGTAGTAATTAATCAAATTTCTTCAGAAAAACACGCCAACAAAAATAGAAAAAAAATAAATTTTCTTTAAGAAAAGCCATGTGATTAGGTGATTTAAAGGTAATTTTTTAGCAAGTTGTTCCAAGAAGTTACTTCTCATGCTGTGTTAGCTGTGCCTTGGTATGAAAAATGTTGACTTATCAATTCAGTACAAGAGATACTGCTGGGCATGGTGGCTCACACCTGTAATCTCAGCACTTTGGGAGGTCGAGGCAGTAGGATCACTTTGGCTCAGGAGTTTGAGACCAGCCTGGACAACCTAGCCAGATCCTGGCTGTACATAAAAATTAGCCAGGTGCATTAGCATGCATTTGTGGTCCTACCTACTCAAGAGGCTGAGGTGGGAGGATCACTTGAGCCTGGAAGGTCAAGGCTGCAGTGAGCTACAATTGCACTGCTGCACTCCAGCCTGGGCAATAAGCAAGACCCTGTCTCATAAAAGAGAAAGGTACCAAAACTCACCAACTACATGAAATGATAGTATGTATCAATGTTATTTCCAAAATAAATACAGAAACAGTAAAATAAAATATGGGTAAACTGATTTTGACTTTATATTCAATAGTGATACAACATGACTTTTTGGACTCCCACGATTATTTAATGCTAGTAAATCTAACTTGTAAATAAGTTCAATATGTTAATATAGAAACATAATATAATCATTTGGATCCAGGACAAAATATATTTTTGATATCAAAAATATTACTGGAATCAAGGGAATATAGCTTTAGATTTTTAAAACAACTAAATATTTCTGCAAAAATGCATATTCACTGAAAAATAATTTATACTTTTAATATGATTCCAATCAAAATTGTCAAATATTTGTGGGAATCTAGCAAAATAATTCTCAGAGTCATCTGGAAAAGTGCATCTGGAATCGCACACCCCTCAAAAAGTGGGATGTATAGATATCCTTGTTAGTTTATTATTGCAGCTCAAAATTTTACCAAAGACTTAGCAGCTTAATACAAGATGACTTTATTCTCTCACAGCTTGTTTGTTCAGGATTCTGGGCAGGACCTAGGAGAATCCTTCTCAGGGTCTTGAAATCAAGTTGTCAGCCAGACTACCTTTTCATCTAGAGGCTTGACTGGGAAGGAATCCACTTCCAAACTCACTTAGGTTTTTGACATAATTAATTTCTTCTTATTTTATTTTAATTTTTTGAAATGAAATCTTGTTCTGTCGCTTAGGCTGGAGTGCAGTGGCACAATCTCGGCTCACTGAAAACTTCGCCTTCAGAGTTCGAGCGATTCCCCTGAGTAGCTGGCATTACAAGTGCCAGTCATCACATCCAGCTAATTTTTGTATTTTTAGTAGAGTCGGGGTTTCGCCATGTTGGCAAGGCTGGTCTCGAACTCCTGACCTCAAGTGATTTGCCCGCCTTGGCCTCTGAAAGTGCTAGGATTACAAGCATGAGCCACGGCACCAGGGCTTAATTCTCTTTTAATTTTATGACTGAAGTACCCAGCTTCTTACTGACTATCAAATGAAGTCCACTCTCCGTCTGTAGAGACACCCACAACTTTCTGATACGTAGCCAGTCAAGGTCAGCAGAAGAATGTGGCTCTACAATCTAAAGCTAAGACAAACTTATATATAGTATATCATCAATGAGTGCTATTCCTTGCCATATAAAGTAATGTAATCAAGGAATTGTCATCCCACTACCTCTGCCATGTTCTATTGGTGAAAAGTAAGTCACAGGTACTACCCACATTCAAGGGGAGGGAATTATACAAGGTCATAACTTATTGTGAGTCAGCTTTGGGCATGTCTGCTCAACATGTACACTAATAGATATTACTAGGTCACAATATTTAAAACAATATAGGCAAAAGCATAACCGTATTTAAACAAAATATAAAGAATAGCAATAGACTGTATGTGTGTAATACAATTTAAGATATACTAAAAATAGCATTTAGTATAGAGTACAGCTGAAAAAAAATGTGGTTGCACACATCATGGATCTTTGAGCTGCATAACAGATAGTGGGGGAAATAAGAAATAAATTTTTAATTGTTTCTATTGTATTATGAAGATTTTAAATATGCCTGGGCAAGAGTTCTTGGACTAGATCCATTGGCCTCATATATGGAGACTTTTCTCAGAATGTGGTAATAGGTTATCTTTCTATACAGTTTCCGGCAGTGTATTGGGCAAGTGAATCTGTACATGTGTGTGTGAGTGCACGTACATATGTATTTTAATGGAAATTGCTAATGATTGTATTAGTGCACCAAGCCAATACAGATTTCTGATTACAAGAATTTTGTACCTTATCCCATTACAGTGATGTTATATATAGAAATCAAGAATTTGAAGAGCCAGAATTACTGTGGGCATTATCAATATTGGAATGGAAGTGAATTCAATACAGATTATAGAAACAAATTTTCTCTGTTCTGTTAAAAAATAAAAAGAAAGAAGAAGAAAACCTCTTCTAGTAGACAACTAACTTGCTACTAACATACATTGAACCAGGCAGGTGGCTTGTGTCCATGAATCCTATTTACTTAAAGGGCTGAAGCAGGAGGATGACTTGAACCAGGAGTTCAAGGCTGCAATGATGTGTGATCATAGCACCACATTCCAGCCTGGGTGACAGAGCAAGGTCTCATCTCTTAAAAGAATATATTGATAAGTAGTAGTGAAGAGATAAATTAAGACAATAATAACTAAAACCATAGAGAGAATAATTTAAATGGCAGAATGAAAATTATATTTTAGTAATCTTTTTGTAAATTCTAAAATTGACTTTTTCCTTAGCAGTCTTATTTGCCTATCTCAGAAATGGTCATTTTTTTTCTATAAATAAATCACATAGACATAATACTACTCAGCTACCTCCTGATTTCTCAAAATCATGATAAAATTAGCAAAATTATAGAAAATTAACATTTTCACAAACACTGATAGCTCTCTAGAAGATAAAATTTCTAAACAAAACAGGAACAAATGATAAAAAAGATTTTAAGACAATAAAAATGATCTGACAAAAAGATATTAATGTAGTAATATGGAAAGCAAGCTTTACAACTTAAAAAATATAAAGTGAGTAGAGAAAAAGTTTTAGAAAAAGCAGGAGGTGGAAAGAGGAAGAAAATAATTTTTCTGGGTTTTGACAAATTATTTCCACAGTATCTTTATTCAATTGTTATATTTTCATCAAAAGTAAAAAGATTTCCTCATCTATTTTTTTAAAGGATACATTCGACTTGTATCTCCAGTGCAATCCTTCTAGGTTATGCAACCTAAATTCTCAAAGTCAAAAATAAAAGTTTTTTTAGAGAACTAAAAGTTTCCAAATGTAAAAGCTAAGATCACTATTTGGAACAGATTATGGTTTAATTTTACACAAAGTAAAATATGATTTAATTTTACAAAAATGCATAAGATTCAAAAGTCCATCTCAGTCATGAAACATAAAAAGCAACACCACCGCCAACTCATAAACAAAATACATAGACCGGGCATGGTGGCTCACGCCTGTAATCCAAGCACTTTGGGAGGCCGAAACAGGCAGATCACCTGAGGTCAGGAGTTCAAGACCAGCTTGGCCAACATGATGAAACCCCGTCTCTACTAAAAATACAAAAATTAGCCAGGCAGGGTGGTGGGTGCCTGTAATCCCAGCTACTCGGGAGGCTGAGGCAGGGAGAATTGCTTGAACTGGGGAGATGGAGGTTGCAGTGAGCTGAGATCATGCCACTGCACTCCAGTCTGGGTGACAGAGCGAGGATCCATCTCAAAATTAAATAAAATACATGAATAAATAAATAACTATAAAATATATTTGGCAGGAGATCAAACATGTCTTTTTTGGGAAATATCAAGTGGTTACTATATTTGTGTCTACTAAAAATGTCTATTTAGAAGAAAAAAAATCACTGGATATTTTCCCAGAAGCTTCAATTTTGTGAAGAGGAGATACTGTTTCTTTTCAGCGTTAATATTTCAAACTTAAAAAATACAAAGCAAGGTTTCAAAAGCTCAACTTTCTGGTAATGACAAGTCTTCAGACTGTGAGTTCAAAAGCAATACTGAATTTCAAAAAGATAATATTTTTTTTCCTTTCTTAACTCCAGATTCAAGAACATGACAACTCAAAAGTCAATTTTAAAAGTCATTGTAAAGAACACCTGGCAGTGAAATGGAAAGTGCTCACTGGCTCAGTTGTACCTAGCCAAAACAAGCATCACATACCTGTATAAGACATTCATGCATAAAGACACAGCTGGTACTAATCCATCTGTTGATGAAAAATATATAAATAAAGTCAAAGAAGATGAAATAAACAATCCGAATATCCCTCTGAAGTAACTTCCTCTGCTCAATGTTCTGTGGCAGTTGGTCTAATATGATTCAACTGGTCTTCTGTTAATGTTTCTTACATTCTAATTTTGTTTTGTTTTCTCCATTTTTCCCTGTGAAACATCATATATTTTTCAGAAAACTTCTATGTTGTTTACAAATATGTCAGTGTGATTAAAATGTCAGTAGATGGAAAAGGCAAACTAAAGCATTCTTTAAATTAAAATTAAACTAGTTTTTCCATAAATATTTCTAAAGAAGGAAGAAAAATCTTATGAGGTACATTATCTGTTTTAATAACATGTAATCTGCTACTTAAGCACCAAAGAATAAAATCTGATAGAGTGATTTATGGCTTAGGCAGTAAAAATGTACAAGTCATTACTGACAAATTATCAGGATAGCTTAACACACTTGGCAGTTTTAATGAAGCCTACATAATTTCTGTCTTATTTATTTATATTTTAGTAATCTGTGCTTTTATGTAATGATTGTTGCCATAATAAAACAATATGCATGCAGAATTAATGGCAGTTAGATACATAGACCAAGATTCAGAATTGAGCATTGACTTTATCCAGATATTTGAAATTATCTATCACACATAACAGATAAGCTCTGAGTAACTAATTGGTCAGATGTGTAGGAAATTACTCCTGAAATGAGGTTACCATTGAAATATGCTCAGGTCTCTAATGTATGTTTCATTTATTTAATTAATTCAACACATATTTATTATGTGACCACTAAGTATATGCTAACACTGGGGAATATTATTATGAAGCATTCTCATTCCTTGTTGAATTTACAGTTTAATGGAGAATAACAAATTTTAGTTCAATGTTATACATACGATTAAAAATTGCACCTCTTTATTGTGTATATAAAGGGCTTAAGGGTGTTAGTAATTAGTAAGATCAATATGAGTAATAGATATGATGAGCTATTCATACAGAACCAAAATTCACTAAGGAGTTGCTAATAACAGAGCAGTTTCCAGAACAAGAAAAGCGATAATATGACTTTTCCTGACACTGATCCCATTGCTCCTTAATTATCACATCCTATTATATGGAAAACAATGGAGAGTGACCACAATACAGAAGCAACATGGAAGTTATGTTATGTGAATTATCTTGTGAGTTAGTGAACCAGATCTATTTAACTTTTTTTCTATTTTCAGTCATTTATATGGTCTCCGATTTTTCAAATTCAATAAATATTCTTCATTTGATACAATTTTTTCATTTGTTTTTTAAGTTTCAGGGTACATGTGCGGGATGTGCTGGTTTGTTACATAAGTAGATGTGTGCCATGGTGGTTTACTGCACCTATCAACCCATCACCTATTATTAATCCCAGCATCCATTAGCTCTTTTCCCTAATGCTCTCCCCTCTAGCAACAGGCCTTAGTAAATGTTGTTCCTCTCCCTGTGTCCATGTCCTACATTTGTTGTACTTACCATGCTATTGTCTTACAATAAAAAGCTAAATTTGAATTTTTTTTAGGTTAAAGAGAATATATTTGGAGAATTTTGATGCATATGGCCAGATTTCTTCAAAAAAAAATGGTATGTTTGAGCTGGGTGCAATGACTCACACCTATAATCCCAACACTTTGGGAGGCCGAGGCAGGCAGATCGCTTGAACTCGGGAGTTTGAGACCAGCTTGGCCAATATGGTGAAACCCCATGTCTACTAAAAATACACAAATTAGCTGGGCATAGTGGCGGGAGCCTGTAGTCCCAGCTACTTGGGAGGCTGAGGCAAGATAATCACTTGAAGCCGGGAGGAAGAGGTTGCAGTGAGCCGAGATCTCACCACTGCACTCCAGCCTGGGTGACAGATCAAGACACTGTCTCAAAAATAAAATAAAATGAAATAAAAAGGTATATTTGAGTCATACTGATGATATGGAGACTATATGGAAAAGACTATATTTTGGTGAAAACTGTAACTGTACTTTCCAGTAAGGTAGTAATTATCCCTAGAGGGTTATTCAAATTTTAATTAAAAAAAATTGAATTTTAGTTTCTTAGTTACTTTAGTGATATGTCAACTGCTCAATAACCACATATGGCTGATGGCTTTCATACATGATATTAAAGATATGAAAACACTTCCATCATCATAGAAATTTCTATTGGACATCATACTTTGTAATATACTTCTGTCAATATTTGTAGCCCTTTTCTATCTACTGTACTAAAGTAATTTTTTGTTTAACATTTTTAAATGAGGTTGAACACATGTGTGTTTTTCTTTTACATTTCAAGAAATTTGTACATTTCAGAGATATGAACTTATATCTTTTAAATATCAGTCATTTTATTTATTGTCCATACAGAGATTGTTGCTGTTCATGCTTGATAAAGAAGGTAGTTGTAGAGGGGGACGTTTAACAATGAAAGTATAATAAAACCTTCTTTTATTCTGAGTTTTGCGTTCCTATCAAACTCTCTCAAAAACAAAAATTATAAAAATTATTTTTAAAAAGTATGTCTTTGATAGAGACCTGGGAATATTTCATATTACACATGAGGTAGGGAACATAACTTTTATATTTACATATGGCAAATAACCTGTCCATATATTTATTGACTAATTTCTCCTTATTTCATTATTTTGAAAAACTTCCCAATATAATTTCCTAAAATTTCAGCTATATCCAGGTTCTTTTCTAGACATACATATTTAGTTATGATGGATAGTCTACTTTTGTACCTTGCTGACTAGTGTTAAATAATATGTTTTAAAATATGTTTCAAAATTTTTAAAAGCTAATCCTCATCTATTATTCTTTGTCTTAAATGTTCTAGGTATTTTCACATATCTTTTTGTAGGTGATATCAGAAATGATTTAAACTGGTTTCATTTTTAAACTTAAAAATGTAGCTGGTTGATATAGTGTTATAATGTATATGTAGTCTTAAATTTTATTTTTTATTTCAATTTAATAATATATATATAACGTTTAGACTATTATATTTTATCAAGAAGTTACATTGTATATCTCCATATTTATTCTTTTCTCTTCCTAGGTGAAATTGTATATATAGTCTTTTCACGCAAATCTTACCTTAAAAAAATATTCCCAGCAGATGACATGATTTTTTATTTAGAAAACCCCATCATCTCAGCCCCAAATCTCCTTAAGCTTATAAGCAACTTCAGCAAAGTCCCAGGATACAAAATCAATGTGCAAAAATCACAAGCATTCTTATACACCAATAATAGACAATCAGAGAGCAAAATCATGAGTGAACTCCCACTCACGATTGCTTCAAAGAGAATAAAATACCTAGGAATACAACTTACAAGGAGTGTGAAGAACCTCTTCAAGAAGAACTACAAACCACTGCTCAAAGAAATAACAGAGGACACAAATAAATGGAAGAACATTCCATGCTCATGAATAGGAAGAATCAAATTCGTGAAAATGGCCATACTGCCCAAAGTAATTTATAGACTCAATGCTATCCCCATCAAACTACCATTGACTTCCTTCACAGAAACAGAAAAAACTACTTTTAATTTCATATGGAACCAAATAAGAGCCCGTATAGCCAAGACAATCCTAAGCAAAAAGAACAAAGCTGGAGGCATCATGCTACCTGACTTCAAACTATGCTACAAGGCTATAGTAACCAAAACGTATGGTACTGGTACCAAAACAGATATATAGACCAATGGAACAGAACGGAGGCCTCAGAAATAACACCAGACATCTACAACCATATGATCTTTGACAAACCTGACAAAAACAAGCAATGGAGAAAGGAGTCCCTATTAAATAAATGGTGTTGGGAAAACTGGCTAGCCATATTCAGAAAACTAAAACTGGACCCCTTCCTTACACCTTATACAAAAATTAAATCAAGATGAATTAAAGACTTAAACATAAGAGCTAAAACCATAGAAACCCTAGAAGAAAACCTAGACAATGCCATTCAGGACATAGGCATGGACAAAAACTTCATGACTAAAACACCAAAAGCAATGGCAACAAAAGGCAAAACTGACAAATGGGATCTAATTAAACTAAAGAGCTTCTGCACAGCAAAAGAAACTATCATCAGAGTGAACAGGCAACCTACAGAATGGGAGAAAAGTTTTGCAATCTATCCATCTGACAAAGGGCCAATATCCAGAATCTGCAAAGAACTTAAAGAAATTTACAAGAAAAAACAACCCCACCAAAAACTGGGTGACAGATATGAATAGGCTTTTCTCAAAAGAAGACATTTATGTGGCCAAAAAACAGGAAAAACAAAAACAAAAACAAAAAACAAACTCATCATCACTGGTCATTAGAGAAATGCAAAATCAAAACCACAATGAAATGACACCTCACGCCAATTAGAATGGTGATCATTAAAAAGTCAGGAACCAACAGATGCTGGAGAGAATGTGGAGAAATAGGGAGGCTTTTGCACTGTCGGTGGGAGTGTAAATTAGTTCAACCATTGTGGAAGACAGTGTGGCAATTCCTCAAGGATCTAGAACCAGAAATACCATTTGACCCAGCAATCCCATTACTGCCTATATACCCAAAGGATTGTAAATCATTCTAGTATAAAGACACATGCACGTGTATGTTTACTGCAGCACTATTCACAATAGCAAAGACTTGAAACCTACCCAAATGCTCATCAATGATAGACTTGATAAAGAAAATGTAGCAAATATACACCATGGAATACTAGGCAGCTATGAAAATGATGAGTTTATATCCTTTACAGGGACATGGATGAAGATGGAAGGAATAATTCTTAGCAAACTAACACAGGAACAGAAAACAAAACACCTCATGTTCTCACTCATAACTGGACATTGAACAATGAGAACACATGGACACAGAGAGGGAAACATCATACACTGGGGCCTGTCAGGGGTTGGGGAGCTACAGGAGGGATAACTTTAGGAGAAATACCTAATGTAGATGACGGTTTTATGGGTGCACGAAACCACCAGGGCACGTGTATAACTATGTAACAAATCTGCATGTTCTGCGCATGTATCTCAAAACTTAAAGTATAATTTTAGAAAATTCCAGCTATATAATTATCATTCCTGTTTAAAAGTGACCATTTTAATTTTATTTTATAAGCAATTATTGGTGATTTTTAAAGAATTTTGATGTTTGTATATTAATCTTGCATCTGACCAGGACCCAGAACTATTTTGTTAATTTTAATAGTTTTACTTTAATAGTCCTGAATTTTTAGTACACGTGATCATTATCTCTGCAAATAATGATACTAGCTAGAGAGAGAAAAAAATCTCATTAACTAACATCATCTTTGGTGAAGATGTGTGTGGTTCCTTTGTGCTTTGGCTCCTCCATTATGCAATTAGTCCTAATAGATCATCTTGTCAGTGGTATGCTCTTGTTTCCAGACTTAACCCCTCTAGACCAGAAAGTATTTTCCCATGTAGGAGTAAACTGTTTCTATTTTTAAAAACCTGGTTTAAAGGGAAAAAATGGCAAGAAGCAATCCTGTTTTATTTTAGATCTCTTGAACTAGTAAATGCTGCTTATTTATGGCAGGGGAAGGAATATCCACTTATTCTATGGTCTACCCACGCATCCATTATTAATCTTTCCAAAACCGGGAATGTTGATGGAATATGACAAACTCTCTTTAATTTCCTTCCTGGCACTTTCCCAGGAAGAGAAATTGTGCATCAGTTTCAAGTGTCTTCATCAAATTACCTACAGCATTTTGTATCTGGCAAAATTTACTTGAGGCTGTGCTTTGCTCCCGTTTCATTTTGCACTTCACTGCTGATGAATTCTTTGCTTAGTGTTTACTTTTATTTTCTTATCCCTTTCCTCTTTTTTTTTTTTTTTTTTTTGCAGATTTATTGGGTGTCTTTGATCAGATTCTGTTTCATCCCTATAACTGTAGAGTTTGAGTATTTACCTATGTGTTAAAGTTGCTCCTCCCCTAATTAGGCTGTAAAGCTGTATGTAATTCCCAGCTAACCTCCAGCACCACCTTAGTGTTTCCAAAGGTTTTTACAGTTAAACACTGTTGTGAAGCTAAAGGGGGAAATAAATGTGAAGTTATTCAGGTTTCAGAATGGTGTAAAATTTTTACAGAAATGATGACTTTAGTACTTCCAACCATGTTGATAAGATGGCATATTGAAACCAACGTGAGATCTTCAGCATTAGATTCCTCTGACTTAATTGACATCATGTCTACCTCATCCCAGAAGTAAGCTTGTTCTCTTTTCCACTTCCTGAAGAATTTTATCCCAGCTGAAAGGCATTCTGGAATAGAAAGGGCAAATAATAATAATAATAATAATAATAATAATAATAATAAGCCTTAACTCCAGTAAAGTTTTGACTTTTAGGATTTCCAGCACAATCATCACCACCACCACCACCACCACCACCACCACTACCTTCATTGCCTCATAGAAGAGATTTTCATCTTCCTTGTAATCCCTAAAAGAATCACTGGTCCCCAAGGCTAGAGCTACTGGGGAGGGGCTGCCTGTTTTACTCACGCGGCACCTTCCGCCACCTCCCCCATCCTGGGCACCCCTCCTCCAGCTTAGCTGTCAGCTGTCCATCACCTCTCCCCCAACTGTCTCGTTTATACTTTTTTTCTCTCGTAATAGAAAACTGGGGAGCCGCTGGGGAGCCACCGCATTCATCCCCATATTTCCCCCTCTCGTAATTTCTCCCCATCCCGGAAAGACTTCTCAGGCCTGGGGTGGGGCTCCGTGTGGGTGCGAGGGCGATTCAACCTGTGTGCTGGGAAGAACGAGACTTCCTCTTGAACAGGGTGCATATATTTGAAAACTTTTACCAATAAAGTTTTATTTAAAATAAAAAATCACTGGTCCCCAACCACACACATTCCAAAGAGTAAACGCATATATACCAAGAAGATTTTCTTGCTTTAATATTTCCAAAATAAAGTGTCTGGAATTTCGGCTGATATTAGCATCTTTGTAAGAAACCAGATAATTGTAATATCACTGTGTACTAAAAGCTGTGCTAAGAAGTGATGCACAATAAGGTGACAATTGATTACTGAATTAGACTTACATAGTATTTCTCAATATTCATTCATTTTAAAATGAATATTCTATTCATTTTTCTCAATATACATTTTTATTCCAAAGTATCAGGATGTGGTTGTAATCATATTATTCTGAAAACATTGATGAGCTCATCTTTTTCATGTCTACATAGAGGCCAAATTGACCAGTACAAACATTGCAGCTATTTTAGCAATCAGTACCAATCACTGCAGCTAAATTGGTCAGTCCATGATCAATATCGATTGCTAAGCCACAAAGTTTATGTGAATGCTTAGGCTGCAGTCAAGTGGTCATGTAAGTTAGGTAAACATAGGTAATATTATCAATAATATGTTATCTGTTTTCCCCTTATAATATTTATTGGATTAAGGGTCTAACATATATTAATAGCTTGACTTTTTAAATCAGAAATAAATTTAAAACCTTTTTAACATTATTCAAAACAGTATATTTATGTTTATCTCTTCCCTTCCTCTCCACTTCCCTCATAAAAAAGAGAATGGATGCATTCAATTGATATCAACAACATTTACAATGCCACTTATAGCTATGCCTTAGGCCCAGAGGAGAACTTGGGAAAAGAAAGTATTTTATTTGTTATGTGTGAAAAAAGTGTTTTGGTGTTCCCTTTATATTCTACATGTTAATTATTATTATTACTTATGATTTCTCAATATTTGAATGTAACCAACATTGTGATTTTCCTATAAGCAAATCATTATTTTTCTTTATAGTTCATCACATTTTACCCAACATTAACAATATATCATGCTGTTAACTGATGTGAATGTCTCTAAATACATTCATTGGTATTTGTTCTTATTTTATCACGTTATTTAATATAAATAATATTTTTTAAACATTTCCAATTATTTACAGAGTTTAAGGAAAACGACTGAAGCACTGTTAAGTACCTAGCAGCAACACTTTGTGTTCTTCAGGTTTTGTCTGGGTGTCATATCCTGGTCAACAGTCACGAAGTATTCCTTGGAGGTAGAAAAAAAAAAATGGAGATCTGATAAATGGCAAAATTGAAGGGCAGATTCCAAGAAAGGACCCAGGTTTCTATCAGCATTGACTTTTGAACAAAACATGATCGTTTAGGAAGTCTGCTTCTGTTTATGTACTGAAAATATCTGTTCTATATTCTATAGTGATCACTGGTCAATTTAAAGTTAACACACGCACGCACATACACAACATATGTATTCGGTCCATCATATGGATAGGATAATTTAAATACAGATTCGCAGTCCATGATGAAAAGAGAGACTTTCAATTTTAAATTCTGAAGTTATAAGAAGGATCATACACTTCCTTTTTGAGTTCTATAAATTCACCAAGCTTTATGGATGAGTTGAAATCCATAAAGGCCCTGAAATAGACTTCCTGTATGCTTCCCTCCACTCTTCACTCCTCAATATGCAGGCAGGAGCCATTAAAGAAATGACATCTGCCCAAGGAAAATCCACTTTATTCATAATCTACTCCAACTTTCAGAAGATAAATTCTTTGAAATCTTTGTAATTATGGCATATTGATTTCTGTGTTCATGAAGATATCAAATGTATTGATTTGGGTTTCCTTGTAAAATTGTAAAAGACTAATAAAGCCACTCTACTAACAGAGTAAAAAAAAAAAAAGGTGTACTTTTAGTTTGGTATCTATCTACTCTTGGATGAATCTGTCATTGAAGAGTAATGCTGATGTTTCACCCGCTGTTTCTCATTGCCTAAAGACATGCTTCAGATTGTTCCAACGTTTTCTTAATATTTTTTGGTAGTGATCTATAATGTCAAATATGTTTTGTTAATTAATACAATGAAAAGTCTTATTTTTCTTTAATATATTTTTACTCTATCAGTATTTGGGAATAACATGACTTTTGCTCACTACCAGATACTAAAGTTTCATAAAAGAATGTTGTTGCATTTGAAATTTAGTCACTGAATAAAAAAGCAGTGGCTAAGATATGGCCAGCCACTGAGAATAGTGCTTTGTGTTGGTTAACTTAATTCATGTACCTTTAATAATAATGTCTGACTGGTGGCTATCATTTAAGACTCTATGCCCATTTGTCGCTTGTTACTTCAGCAGACATTTATTGAGCAACTGATACAATTTTCATATGCTTCAAGACTAAAAAGATTAAATACTACTGCTTTCATGTCCTTTGTATAGTTTAATACATATTTGTCCAGAAAGTGCTATGTTTAATTAAATGTAGTTAAGTACTCTGAGTTAAAAGAGAAAATTTTTAATAAATCTTCTATAGTTTCTAATTTTATCTTCTCATTCATTATATAGGTCTACCCCACAAACTAGTCTATCAAAAATCAGTCTTAAAAACTGTGACATAAATGAATAATCTTTGTGGTTACCGACAGAACCTTGCTTTGGAATCAAAGAAAATAATGTCGTAATTGAATAGCCAAGTCTCTTCCCTGTTTAATGCACTGAGTAGCAATAGGCATCAACAGCCTTATCAAATAGCTACTTTTAAACCACAGTCCAATCTCTTACAAGTTTTGTGAGCTGAGGTAAGTGTATCAACTATTTCAAACTTCTGTCCTATTTTCATGTGAATATTTCTCCCCATAAGATTGTTATAAAAGCATTTCACAAGCAATAATCATTTTGCTGATTGGAGAAATGATAATAATAACAGTAATAAAATATAATAATTGGAAGGTTCATGCCAAATCTAAAATCTACAAACTTAATGCTTTATCTCTGAAAAAATACAATCCATTTAAAGTTAAGCATATGCTGCTTTCTTTCTTAGAATGTTGTACAACATTCTGAAGTTTTTACCAATTATGGGTATATATGGTGCTAATATGTAGCAGATGTATACAGACTGATTATTTCTAACCCAAATATCACCATTAAATGATCTTAAGTTAGGGTTTTGTTCACCTTGAATTATGTGAGCAGTGAAAATTTTATGTACATATTTTCAGGATTGATTATCTGGTTATTGATTATCATCTAGAGATATTTTTAAATTATAACTTTTGCACTCAAATGCTCCTTACGCTCCTTATAGTTATAGTGCTAATAAGCTATTTGTGTTAACACTAAAAATCAGTCTATTAAAAACTGTGACATAAATTAATAATCATTGGTGGTGACTGAAAATCTATTTGTATAGAAAATAATCTATACAAAATTACCACAAAAAAATCAAGGATGAAGTTACAAAAATTGAAAACAAATGCTACGAAATGTTTAAAAATGGGGAAGCTAATAACAGTAAAATTCTTAAAATGTTACTATTTCTTATTTCTGGAAGAAGAAAGTATGTTATGAAAAATACAAATGCTATTATATAAGACTAGTAGGGATCTGTAATGCCTGTTCTTATCTGGAAAATATTACATTTTATCGTATCTGTAAAGGCAATCATTTTTATGACTTTTTTATAACTTTGGTTATTGTTAATACTTGCTTAACATTTTTTGTTAGACTTTTATCTTTCTTTTTTTTTCTTTAAATTCAAACTGTGGTAAAATACATGTAACATAAAAGCTACAATCTTAACCATATTTAAGTTTACTGTTGAGTAGTATTACGTACATTCACATTGCTATACATACAATCTCCAGAACTCTTTTTGTCTTGCAAATTTGACATTTTTACCTTTTAATCAACAATTCCCCATTTGCTTCTTCCCCCAGGTTCTGGCAATCACCTTTCTACTTTCTGTCTCTATTAATTGGGTTATTTTAGGTACTTCACATAAATGGAATCATACAGTATTTTTTGTGACTGAGTTGTTTCACTTAACGTACATCCTCAAGTTTCATCCATGTTACAGCATGTGTTGAAATGTCCTCCTTTTTAAGGCTTGATAATGTTTCATTAATATACATACCATTTTCTGTTTATCCAGTTATGCTTTGATGGACACTTGAGTTGCTTACACCTTTTGACTATTGTGAATAATGCTGCTATGTCTGTAAGTGTACAAATATCTTTGTGATGCTGCTTTCATCTCTTTTGGGCATATACAGAGAGGCAAATTGATGTATATTCATTATACAGTAATTCTATTTTTAAATTTGTGAGGAATTGTCTTATTGTTTTCCATCGTGGCTGCACAACTTGTCATTCCTACCAACAATCTGTAAGGACTCCAGCTTCCCTACATTGTACTTAACACTGGCTATTTTCTACTTGTTTGTTTTTAGAAATGATACTAATGAGTATGAGGTTTTATGACTTCCAACCAATAGCTGGTTGTTACACATTTCCGTTTATAAATTTGCTTCAAAATATGGTGGCTGAATGATTTATTGTGTGCTTTACTATACTTTATTTTGTAAAGGAAGATCTCAGCTCCACTACAATGTCAACATTGAAAACAAGATAAAGAGGCAAAAGAGGAGGAAAAAAGAGGAGGGTGGAGGAGGGGGTAAGAGAAAAATGTTCATACCAGTGGGATAGAAGAGTATGTGAACTAAATAATTCAGCGGTAACTGCAAGAATCAAATTCTAAGTGGTATGACAAATGGTAGTAACTGATGAGTACTCCCCACCCTTAGCATCATAAAGATGTTGTATCTTTAATCAAATTATGAATGATTGAAACAGGAGCATATAGTGGAGAATCAATGTATCTTTTTTAAGGACAAAATTATTTTGTAGATTTAAAATATTACAGATATTCATCTCGGCATTATGCTAGATATCCATACAGAAGAAAGACTCTGGAGTCAAATAGATGACTCCAAATTCAGTTGAGCTCCTTACTAATACTCATATGAGTTTTGTAATTCTCATTTTTTTGTCTACTTCACAATGAGACTAATCATGCCTTTGCAGATTGAAGTTAAATAAAGCTATCTCTATTTCCAGATGATATAATCTTGTATATAAGGTATTCTAAAGATCCACTAAAATTCTTTCATAACCAATACACAAATGTGTCAAAGATACAGGATACAATATCAATGTATAAAATCAATTGTATTTCTATACACTATAGATGGATAATTAAAAATAAAATCAAGGGTTAATTCTATTCACATTTACATAAAAATACTTAGGAATAAATTTAACATAAATTAAATCAGAGCATGCAAAGCACATACTCTGAAAACTACAAGACATTGCCAAAAAAAGTAAGAGAAGATAAATAATGCAAAAAGAAGTCACGTTCATGGATCAAGAAACTTAATAATGTAAAGTTAGCAATATTCCTCAAATTGATCTACAAAGTAAATGCAGTCTCTATCAAAATCCCAGCAGGCTTTGTTTTAGAAATTGACAAGTTGATCCTCATACTGTTATGGAAATGCAAAACAACCCTTAAGGAGCTAAAATTATACTTTAAAAAGTGAAGATTTAAACTCAACTTCAAAAGTTATAATAAAGCTACAGTAATCAAAATTGTATGTTGCCAGGTACAGTGGCTCATGCTTGTAATCCCAGAGTTTTCAGAGGCCAAGACAGGACTGAGCTCTTGAGCTCAAGAGTTTGAGACCATCCTGCGCAACATAATGAGACCTCATCTCTACAAAAAATTAAAGTATTAGCCAAGCAAGGTGGTTCACATGACTGGCTACTCAGAAAGCTGAGGTGAGAGCATTGCTGAAGCTCAGGAGTTTGAGGTTCCAGTGAGCTATGACCACGCCACTGCACTGCAGCCTGTGCGGCAGAGAAAGACCTTAACTCTCAAAAAAAAGAAAAAGAATGTGTGATATACTGGCATAAAGATATATATCAATGGAATAGAACTGGAGAGTTCAGAAATAAACTCTTAGGTAATGGTCAGTTGAATTCTGACAAGGGTGACAAGACAAATCAGAAAAAATAATTTTTTCAACAAGTAGTGTAACATAACAGGATATCTACATGCAAAATAATAAAATTGGACACCTTCCTCATGCTATACACAAAAATTAACTGAAAATGAATCATAGACCTAACTGTAATAGCTAAATCTATAAAAGCCTTAGGGAAAAAAATAGTAGTTGTAAATTTTTACGTCCTTGTGTAAGGCAAAATCTTCTCAGATATGGCACCAAAAGCATAAAGGACAAAATTAAAAATTAGATAAATTGGACTTCTTTAAAATTGAAAACGTATTGCTTCAGAAGATAACAAGAAAATGAAAAGAGAATCTAAAAATTGGAAGAATGCTTGCAAATCCTTATTTCCAGTAAGAAACTTATGTCTATGTAATATATATAATTATTTCAATTCAATAAACAAAAAGATAAATAACCCAATAAAAAATGGGCAAAGAATCTGAGTAGACATTTCTCCAAAGAAGATACACAAATGTCCAATAATCATGTAAAAACATGTTCAACAACATTAATCATAAGATGATTGCAAATGAAAATCACAATGAGATATAACACCCACTGGGATTGTTGTAATCAAATAGACATAATAACCAATGTTGAAATGATATGGCAGAATTTGAAAATTCATACAATTCTCAAAGAAATGTAAAATGATACAACCAACTTTGGAAAAGTGTCTGTCAGTTCCTCAAAACTGTAACTTCACAGTTACTACATGAATCAGCATTTATACTCAGCATTTACCCAAGAGAAATAACAAATTCGCACACAAATATACGTAGAAGCATTATTTATAATAGTCAAGACGTGGAAATAGGCCAGGTGTGGTGACTCACACTTGTAATCCCAGCACTTTGAGAAGCCAAAGCAGGAGAATTGCTTGAGCCCAGGAATTTGAGACCAGCTGGGGCAACATAGTGAGACTCGCTTCTAATTTTTTTAAAAAATTAAAAATTAGGACTGGTGGCACGCACTTGCAGTTTCAGCTACTCAAGAAGCTGAGGCAGGAGCGTAGTTTCAGCCCAGGAGTCTGAAGTTACAGTGAGCTATGACTATGCCACAGCACCCCAGCCTGGGAAATAGAGCAAGACCCTGTCTCTCACACACACACACACACACACACACACACACACACACACAAAAGAAAAGAAAAAGAAGTTGAAAGAGCCCAAATGTCCAACTGATGAATGAATTAATACAATGGAACACACACACACACACACACACAAAAGCACACACATAATGGAGTGTTGACTATGCTTAGTGGCTTACTTTCAAAGAGTAGAGTATGCAAAATAAAATTGTGGAGAAACATGAAAACTACTACATTGGCCAGGCAATCAAAGCGAACATTATAATTGATAAGTCAAGTAAATAACACGTACTTCTATGCTATCCCATGGATGCTTCACTTCTATGATATTCTTTCTAAAAACCTGTGGCCCTAGCCTAACCATGAGAAAAACACCAAATCATCCCAAATTAAGTGCCTGTCCAATACTCAAAACCATCAAGTTGGTGAAAAACAAAGTCTGAGAAACTGTCACAGTCAAAAGGAGCTAAAAGAAATCTGAATGCTAAATGTTATGTGCTACCTTGGATGGGATCCTGGAACAGAAAAAAAAAAAAAAAAGTTAGGTAAAAACTGAGCAAATCTCAATAGAATATAGACATTTGTTAATAATAATGTATCAATATTGGCTTATGAATGCTAACAGATGGACCACACTAATATAATATGTTAATAATATAAGAAATTGGGTATGCTGTACTCAATTATATCTTCTCATTTTTTCTGTAAGTCTATAAAATTCCAAAAAGTAAACTTTACTAAAATATCATTTATAATAAAAAATAATGTTGCTTAATAATAAATCTAGCTAAAAATAAGCATGACACTCATTAATATAATTGTTTAAATTCACTGACTTAAAATGGTGAATTTTCTACAATAATTATAGATGAACATATTACATCTTAAGTTCTATCAAAGTTATTCTATTAATTCATTACAATCTAAAAACCTCAGTGTTTTTCATAAAATTTGAAAAGATCTACCTAAAATTTAAATGACTCAGACCCAATAATAGCCAGGACATTTTTAAGAACAAAAATTTCTGCTATTATATTTCAAGAAAAAGTCAGAGTATTTCAAATGTGGATAAGATAAATAGATCAATGAGGCCAGGTGCAATGGCTCACGCTTGTAATTCCAACACTTTGGGAGGCTGAGGTGGGCAGATCATGAGGTCAGCAGTTCGGGACTAGCCTGGCCAGCATAGTGAAACCCCATCTCTACTAAAAATACAAAAAAATTAGCTGAGTATGGTGGTGGGCACCCATAATCCCAGCTATTCGGGAGGCTGAGGCAGGATAATCGCTTGAACCCGGGAGGCGGAGGTTGCAGTGAGCGGAGATAGTGCCACTGCACTCCAGCCCGGGAGACAGTGTGAGAATCTGTCTCAAAAAAAAAAAAAAAAAAAAAATCATTAAACAAATGAAACTGAATAAAGAAAACATACAAACCCACACTTTAATGAAAACTTGATATACATCAGCAGAAGCATTACACCAGTCTGAAAAAAAAATGAACTATTCAATAAATTGGTTCTTGTTGAATTGAAAGTCTAGGTGGAAAGTTCTAATCTGATCAAACTTGCCATAAAAAATATGGAAAACCAGGGTTTCATTTATATACTTGAAGGTATCAGAGAGCACCAATGTAGCCAAGTCCGGAAATACCAAGATCCTAAAGAGAAGGGAAATACAGATTTGTGACAGACCAGTATTTATGATTCCTTTTCTCTACCTTTTGCAGAGGCATTTTCCTGATGCAAGTGGCACCATAAGCATCTGAGAATCTGAGCAGCCCTTGCAAGCACCTCACAGAAGCTGAAAAAACAAAAGTTGGAGTTCAGGACCCATCGATGTGGAGGCATTCTAGCAAGGAACTCTAGATTTAAGATGGGTCTCCCAAAGAAATGAAAACAAACTGTAAATAAGACATTCCTTTCAGAAAATAAAAGCAGTCACTGAATGACCTCAATTATGGACTTTAGTATGGACATTTACCTTTGTCTTAGCTGTGGCTGAAAAGCTGAGCACAGTTGCCAGTCCCACACTTAAGACAAAAAGAGGAGCTCAGGATCTCTAGGAGGAGGACCTTGTTAAATACTCTTGTTTTTCAGTTGGTCTTATAAAAGACTCAACAGGGGACTGAGGATGAAGTAGAAAAAGAGAGAAAACTGATAATAGAAATAAAACCAAAGGAGATCCAGATAATGGAATATCAGATCTATCCTTTATAATAACAATATTTAACATGTTGAATTAAATGGAGAAATTATAGAAATTCAGCAAAGAATGGGAATATAAAAAAGGAACACAAATGGAATTTTCAGATATGTAAGATATAATAACTAAAGCCAAGAAACCAATAGAAGAGTTTAACAGCAGATGAGACAGCCTGTGTTCTCTCCAAAAAAGAAAAAAAGACTAATGAGGTGGAAGATAGTTCAGTAGATCCAGATTCAAGCCTAGAAAAGAGAGGAGGGGAAAAAGGATGAAAACTACACTACCATGCTTAAGAGACATATGGGATGTGCTAAAAAAATGCTTAACATCACCTTTAAAAATAGAGTCTCGGGAGCAAATGGAAGGAAAAAAGTTCATAAGTAATATTTGCAGGAAAATAAAAGATAATCTTCCAAAATTTCAAAGACATTAAACACAGATTCAAAAAATATGAAGAATCACATGCAAAATAAGTAGAAAGAAAACAACTCCTAGGGACATTATAGGATACCAAGGTTTTAAAAAATATTAAAAAGCAGGAAGGAAGAAAAACATAGATCCATTACATACAAGTAGTAGAACTGACAGTTGACTTTTCTATAGAAATGATTAAGTCAGATAATGAAACTGAATTTTCATAAAACTGATAACAAGAGAAAATGCACTTCACAAGTGAAGATAATATAAAGGCCATTTCAGATACACGAAAATGAGGAAAATTGATCACTAATGGATCCACACTAATAAAATACTTAAAGCAATAAAAAAAACTCATATGGAAGTCTGGAAATTCAGATAGAAATAAAAAAGATTAAATATATGAATATATGTAGATAAATCTAAATGAATATTGATTGTATTTAACAACAATATTAATAACTGTGTGCATTTAAACATTGTGTATAATGAACTGAAAACCACAGGAAAAGAAAGTGGAGGTGAAAAAAGGTATTAAGGTGTTTTTAAAGTCCTTGCATTGTCAAGGGAATATTAAAAACATTAAATGATATACTACAAGGCTACAGTAACCAAAACAGCATGGTACTGGTACCAAAACAGAGATATAGACCAATGGAACAGAACAGAGTCCTCAGAAATAATACCACACATCTACAGCCATCTGATCTTTGACAAACCTGAGAGAAACAAGAAATGGGGAAAGGATTCCCTATTTAATAAATGGTGCTGGGAAAATTGGCTAGCCATAAGTAGAAAGCTGAAACTGGATCCTTTCCTTACTCCTTATACGAAAATTAATTCAAGATGGATTAGAGACTTAAATGTTAGACCTAATACCATAAAAATCCTAGAGGAAAACCTAGGAAGTACCATTCAGGACATAGGCATGGGCAAAGACTTCATGTCTAAAACACCAAAAGCAACGGCAGCAAAAGCTAAAATTGACAAATGGGATCTCATTAAACTAAAGAGCTTCTGCACAGCAAAAGAAACTACCATCAGAGTGAACAGGCAACCTACAGAATGGGAGAAAATTTTTGCAATCTACTCATCTGACAAAGGGCTAATATCCAGAACCTACAAAGAACTCCAACAAATTTACAAGAAAAAAACAAACAACCCCATCAAAAAGTGGGCAAAGGATATGAACAGACATTTCTCAAAAGAAGACATTCATACAGCCAACAGACACATGAAAAAATGCTCATCATCACTGGCCATCAGAGAAATGCAAATCAAAACCACAATGAGATACCATCTCACACCAGTTAGAATGGCGATCATTCAAAAGTCAGGAAACAACAGGTGCTGGAGAGGATGTGGAGAAATAGGAACGCTTTTACACTGTTGGTGGGATTGTAAACTAGTTCAACCATTATGGAAAACAGTATGGCGATTCCTCAAGGATCTAGAACTAGATGTACCATATGACCCAGCCATCCCATTACTGGGGATATACCCAAAAGATTATAAATTATGCTGCTATAAAGACACATGCACACGTATGTTTATTGCAGCACTATTCACAATAGCAAAGACTTGGAATCAACCCACATGTCCATCAGTGACAGATTGGATTAAGAAAATGTGGCACATATACACCATGGAATACTATGCAGCCATAAAAAAGGATGAGTTTGTGTCCTTTGTAGGGACATGGATGCAGCTGGAATCCATCATTCTTAGCAAACTATCACAAGAACAGAAAACCAAACACCGCATGTTCTCACTCATAGGTGGGAACTGAACAATGAGATTACTTGGACTCAGGAAGGGGAACATCACACACCGGGGCCTATCATGGGGAGGGGGGAGGGGGGAGGGATTGCATTGGGAGTTATACCTGATGTAAATGACGAGTTGATGGGTGCAGTAGACCAACATGGCACAAGTATACATATGTAACAAACCTGCACGTTATGCACATGTACCCTACAACTTAAAGTATAATAATAATAAATAAATTTAAAAAAAAAAACAAAAAAAAAACATTAAATGAAACATTAATAAATCCATAATGCATATAGTAATTTCTCATGTAAACACTCAAACATTATTTTAACAATATGACAGATAAGAAGATGAATATTAAGGCCACGCACGGTGGTTCACACCTGTAATCCCAGCAATTTGGGAGGCCGAGGCAGGCAGATCACTTGAGGCCATGAGTTTGAGACCAGACTGGCCAAAATGGAGAAATCCCATCTCTACAGAAAATACAAAAATTAGCCTGTTGTGGTGGCACGCCTGTAACCCCAGCTACTCCAGAGGCCGAGACAGGAGAATGAACCTGGGAGACAGAGGTCACAGGGAGCTGAGATCGCACCACTGCACTGCAGCCTAGATGACGGAGTGAGACTCTGTCTTAAAAAAAATAAATAAATAAAATAAAAATAAAGATGCATATTAATAGTCTTACTTAATCCAAATATGTAAAAAAAAAAAAAAAAGGATAAAACATGAAATATAAAGCAGGTGGAAAAACAGTGCAAATAATAAGATGGCAGATTTAAACACAAATTGATTAAGAACTGTACTAAATGTACCAACTGAAAGATAAAAATTGTCAGATTGTATTTGTGAAATAAAGACATAATTCAAAATTTAATAAGCCAAAAAGAAAAACAAGCAGGGAAAAAAGGATTTCAAACAAAAGACAAAGAGCAAAATGATAAATTTAAATAGAAATTTATTAATAACTGTGTTCAACATGAACAAATTAAATACCCTGATTTCAAATAAATAAAAATGATTTTGCTTGATTAGAAAAATAAAATTCAACTATACGCTGATACTAATATTAGAAGAAATAGACAATAAAATGACAAGCATGATAAGAGATGAGGGTATTTGGAAATGATAAAGGAGTCAACTCAGAAGTTATTCCATCCAAAACATGAAAATACTAAATACAGTGGTCTCAAAATATATAAAGTAAAAATATAAAGTAAAAATAAAGCTGTAACAATACTGACAGAAGGCATGAACCTATTGGGCCAAAGTCAAATGGACAATTTATTACTCAAATAATCACAGTTGACAGAATATCACTTGTACCACTTCCTGATTCTCACTTCCTACCAAACAAATTATCTCATCATGTGAAGCCTGTACAAGCAGTAGGATGCATTATAGGGATAGAACCTAAGTTCAGAAAACCCTCAATCCTATAAAAAGGCTGCCAGTAAATGTAGCCAAATTGTCCCCGAGAAGGAGACATTAAATATATTCTTATCCTGGTCAGAAAACAAATCTTCTCTCTGCCCACAGGAAAGCACTATATCGTCCAAGTTTTTTTCTATACATTTTCTAAAAACATAGTCTGAAAAGTTGATTCCAGGTGTAGGTGTGCAGAAATAAAACGAGGGCTTCTTGCTCATATCGTGTGTGTGTGTATGTGTATATATATACACGTGTGTGTGTGTGTGTGTGTGTATATATGTGTATATATGTGTATATGTGTGTATATATATGTGTGTGTATATATGTTATATATATATACACACACACATATGTACTCAAAAAGCAAAGAAAAACAACAAAAGATGCAAAAAGGTAAACGAGAAATCAAGCCCAATAGTGAAAAAAGGTATTGAAAAGTGTGTATGATCTAAAAAAAAGGCTTGTATCCAGAAAACATAAAGAACTCCTACAAATCAGTAAGAGAAAGAGAGCTAATTTAATTTTCAAAAACAGACCAAAAGCATAATCAAGAAAGTTACAACAAAGATTAAAAACTTATTAAAATGTGATCCATTTTATATATCATCTAGACATGCAAATTAAAACCCAAATAGCATACCAGTAAATATCCAACATAATAGTTAAAAGTTAAAAGATAGAAAATACCAAATTTTAGTAAAGATAAGCTTTCATCCCTGCTAATGGGGTGATCCATTATGGAACTATTATGCCCTGCTAATGGAAGTATAAATTGGTATGATTATTTTGGAAAGCTGCTTGATAGTTTCGACCAAAACTAAACAAGAGCATGCCCTATGACCTCCCAATTCTACTTTTGGTATATACGATGAAAACTGTGTGCATATGTGTATCAAAAAACTTTCTAAGTCATATTCACAGCATCCTTACTCATAATATTCAGAAACTGGAAAGAGTCCAAATCTACATTAGAAGTAGAAAAAACAAATACATTGTGGGATATTCTAACATGTAACACTATAGAGTGATTAAATAAATAAACTGATGCTACAAACAAAAACACAGATAAGTCTTACAAAACTAATGTTGAGCAAAATTATTCAGGCACAGTCACATAAAAATACTTACTGAATAAATTCCCTTTATAAAAAGTTCAAAAGCTGACAACATTAATCTATTAGACTAAAAACTAGAATGGTAGATAACATTGAAAACAATAGTGAGAAGGAGAGCTTTGGGTGTAATTCTGGAGTAATGACAATATTCTATTTCTTGATCTGGATGATAGTAAAAGATGCATGTTCACCTTGTGAAAATCCATCAAGATTCACACTGCTTTGTGTATGTTATTCTTTAATATAAAAATTTACTTTAAAATTAAGTAAATTTAGGATAATGTTATGATACTGACTTATGGAAGGATTTCTAAAGTAAGACTAAATATGATAAAGGAAAGCATTGATAAATTTGATTCCGTAAAGAAAGATAAAAGGCAAGCCTTAGATTGTAAAAGATAATTGCAATAGTTAAAAGTAATAAAGAACTAGCATCAAAATTTTATAAACTCTAACTCTGACAACCAAATCTAAAAAAAAAGAAAATAAATTGTTCATAGGTTATGAACAAGAAATTCATAGAAGAGAAAACCTAAATTTTCAATGAATATTTGAGAAAATATTTAATCTCCCTAGAAAACAAGGAGTTGCAAAACCACCACCACACCACCACCATGAATATATCACTTCAAACCAATATTGAAAAAATAAGAAGTGTATTAATATGATAAGATGTTAATGAAAGTCTTATTAGTTCTGAAGCTGAAACTTCTAAATTTGAGCATTCATTCTCATCATGAAAAAGAATATGTAAATACGTTACTTTTGAAAATTTTACAGATCTCTAAAGTGTGAAAACAAGGGTTTGGGTGGGAGCCATTTGAGATGAAGATGCCTGTATGTATCTTAACTTTCATTAACTTCATGATAAAACTGCTTCTGTACCCAAACAAGAATGTTTGGAACTCAGAAGTAGTGTAAAGTGTGGGGGTGGTGAGGAATAGAAATAGGTATGGCCAAGTTGGAATTTCGGGAATAATAACACTCATTTCTTCATCTAATTATTGAACTAAGTAAGATACATAATGTCATCAGGGAAAGAAGATCAAAATCTTGTGCTTACTACTGAAGTCTAATTTGGAGATTATAACTTAAATGCATGACTGTATTGTGCTTCCTAGTACTAAATCCCAGGATGAAGCAGACTCACCAGTCAGCCACAGCCAGTGAAAGTAAACTGCAGGCTTTCTCTTCAGTGCCTTTACTTAGCCTCTCCCATAGCGAAGAGTAATCAGGAAAGAACACATTCAAGAAAAGTCCTCAGAGAATTAAAAGAAGAAGATGGGAGAGCTATGAATACCCAGTTCCTCATTCCAAAGTCACCAAATAATCCTTTCCATTTCCCCAGAGGAGGAGCAAGAGAGAAGGTGGAAAAGAAGTCAAATCTGTAATTGTCTCTTCATATGAAAGGAAATATCAAGCTTGGTATATTGTTTCCAGCACTATCAATCTACTTCGAAGAGAATGTGCAATATTAAATAAAATAGAAGACTACATGTCCTATGATATGTCTAGTCTACTATAACATCTATATCCTAGAACTGTGATTCTACACAAAATGTATGCTTGGAAAGATAAGCATATAAACAAAACAACTAATGTACTCCCAATGCAGCTAAACCCCAAATTAGGACTAATCCCTGGAGTGTTATTGGCTTTTCTTAGGAAGGAATTCAAAAGCAAGCCAACAGTGAAGGAAAAGTTTATTAGGGCAACAGTGTACAGCAAAATGGCTACTCCATAGACAGAGCAGGCCTATCCCACAGGCAGAGTGGTAGAGAGTACACCCATGGGCTGCTGACTAGCTGTATTTATATCCACTCTTAGTTATATGCTAATTCAGGCGTGAGTTATTCATGAACTTTCTGGAAAAGAGACGGGGAGCTCCCAGAGCCATGTATGCTAACTTCCAGGTGATCGCTATGGTGAGGTAGGACGCTGGCAGGACTCATCTCCAAACGGGAATGATTAAAGCTGATACCAGGAAGCCACCCCAAGGGCAACCACCAGGTGCCCTCACTGCCCATCACCATGAGGCGCTGCAACCAGCACCATGACAGTTTACCAATGGCGTGGCAACACCCTGAAGTTACCACCCCTTACCATGGCAACAATTGGGAAGTTATCCTACAGTTTTGATCTATTTCTAAATGATCTGCCCTTTAATTAGCATGTCATTAAAAGTGGGTATAAATATGACTGCAAACTACCCATACACTGCTACTCCCAGCACACTGCATATGGCCTAGCCCTGCTCCTCAAGGAGCAATTACTGAACTACATCACAGCCACTGCCTCAGTAAAGCTGCTTTTTTCCACCATCAGCTCACTCTTGAATTCTTTCGTGAGCAAAGCCAAAAACCTGTCCTGCATCAATGGCATCATTCATAAACTGCCATGGTACTGGTGAGAGCACCTTATGCAAGTGTGTTATAATTCACATATAATGAGCAATGAGAGTAACTAGTCATCATCTTGTTCCTAGCTGGTTTTGGCCCATTTATTTGCTACATCCTGTTTAGATTAGCTCCTGTTTTGTTCAGCAGGGTCTTGTGAGGGGTGCTCAGAAAACAAGTCCTGTTGATCTTTGAGTTCATGTCCAAATGATGAAAAAACACACAACACTTAAAAAGAATGAATTTACTACCCATCTGACAAGTGATTAATAACCAGAATATATAAGGAGCTCAAACAACTCTATGGGGAAAAAAATCAAATGATCCAATTAAAAGTGAGCAAAAATTTGAACTGATATTTCTCAAAAGAAGACATAAAAATGGCAAACAGGCATAAGAAAAGGTGTTCAACATCACTGATCATCAGAGAAATGCAAATCAAAACTGCAAAGAGATATCTCACACCAGTTAAAATGGCTTACATCCAAAAGTCAGGCAATAAATGCTGGTGAGGGTGTGGAGAAAAGGGAACCCCTGTACACTGTTGGTTTGAATGTAAATTAGTACAACCACTATGGAAAACAGTTTGGAGATTCTTCAAAAAAACTAAAAACTGAGCTACCATATAATCTAGCAGTCCCACTACTGGATATATACCCAAAAGAAAGGAGAGCAGTATATTGAAGAGATAACTGCACTCCTATGTTTGTTGCAACACTTTTCACAATAGCCAAGATTTGTGTTTGTTGCAACACTTTTCACAATAGCCAAGATTTGGAATCAACCTAAGTGTCCATCAACATATGAATGGATAAAGAAAATTTGGTACCTATACACAATGGAGTACTATTCAGCCATAAAAAAAGAATGAGATACAGTCATTTGCAACAACATGTATGGAACTGAATAACGTTACGTTAAATTATATATGTAAGTTAGGCACAGAAAGACAAATATCGCATGTTCTCACTTATTTGTAGGATCTAAAAATCAAAACAATTGAACTCATGGGTTTAGAGAGTAGAAGGATGGTTACCAGAGGCTGGGAAGTGTTGTGGGGCTTGGGGGGAGGTAGGGATGGTTAATGAGAAAAAAAAAGTTGTTAGAAAGAATTAAGACCTACTATTTAATAATACAACAGGGTGACTATTTTCAATAATAATCATACGTTTTTAAATAACTAAAAGAGTGTGATTTGATTCCTTGTAGCACAAAGGATAAATGCTGGAGGGGATGGATACCCCATTCTCCATGATGTGATTATTTCGTAGTACATGTCTGCATCAAAACATCTCATGTACCCCATAAATATATGCATCTACTTTGTACACACAAAAATTAAAAATAATTTTTTTTAAAAAAATAGGGCTACTTACATTAATGATAATGAAAAAAATTTTGAAATAAACAAAAAATAAAAAGAATAAATTTAGTCTGCATGGAACCAACTTTGCATAGAACAACTTTGGGAAATGTTAAGAAATAATAGCAAAATTTTAAAGTAAATTACTGTATAAATGTTAAAACAATGTTTGGTAAGGATGAATACATATATAATAAAGGGATTAAAATACATATATAGTGTACATATCTAATTCAGAATACCTGTAGAAGGGAAGAATGGAGAAAAGGGCACGAGATATCCAATTCTCTAATGCTTAATCTTTAATAACTAACAGAAATACTGAAAACACTATAGCAAAATGTAAACATGTATTAATTCAAGTGTTAGGCTCACATCCATATCAGTGCATTAGCATATTTCATGAATAAGTTATTTAAAATACTTATTACAGAAAGGGAAATGTACCAGGAATATGGAGAAGAGCAGTAGGTCAGCATTTTTCACCTTATGTAGGTCTCTGCCAATCTTTGCAGCCTTAGCTTCTTCCCTTCCCCACATACATACCACATTCCAGTTGCATCAAAGCACTTGAGTTTCTAGAATTTTGGGGGGCGGTGGAGGGTACAATTTTTGTCTAGAATTGTCCATACACTTATTGGTGGATATTTAGCTCATTTTCAATTTGTTGCAATTATAAATAATGCCACAATAGACATCTCCTATGTGTTTTATATGTACTAATTAGGGAGTTTGTCTTGAGTAGTGGTGCTCACTCCACATGTAAGAATCACTTTGGGAGATATAAAAAAATACTATTGCTCAGGCCCCCTACCTCCACACAAGTGATTGTTATTTTATTAATCTGAGTGCTGACTTCAGCACTCATGCATATTTTCCACAGACTAGCCGTTTCTCATGTGTAGAACCACTGCTCTAGTGAACTTATATTGCCATTTAGTGATCTTCCTGGCCTCCTCTGGGTTCTCATTGCACCTTGTTCAACAACTATCATGTTATATGCAGCTTTTTAATTTTATAATAGGTAGATGATAGATAGATTCCCCTGTAAATTTAATATATGTGAATATGAGGAACTATCAAAATAATGTACCATGAGTGCTAAGAAAGGGGAACAATACAATTACAATGAAATAATTTTCTAAGTTGGTAAACTTCTGAGAAAATTGCATCTGATCAAATGATGTGTTTCCAATCACAGAACTAAACCTAGCATACGGTACAAAATAAAACTAATAAATATTTGCTAATCCATTAAATGTGTGACTAACATCAATGGCTTATTGATTCTAGATTATTAAATTGTACTGGGTATTTAAAAATACAAGTGTCTGAATGTTTCCTAATATTCATCAAAATAAAACTACTATGAAGATATTTTGAGTTTGTAATAGTTAGATATGGTTTGGCTCTGTATTCCCAACCAAATCTCAGCTCAAATTATAATTCCCATGTGTCCAGGGAGGGTCCTAGTAGAGGGAAGTGATTAGATCATGGGGGAGGTTTTCCCCATGGTGTTCTCCTAATATTGAGGGAGTTCTCATGAGATCTCATGGTTTAAAAGTGATAGTTTCCCCTGCGCTTTCTCTACCCTGCTACCATGTAAGACGTGCTTGCTTCCCCTTCAGCTGCCACCATGACTGTAAGTTTCCTGTGGCCTCCACAGCCATGCAGAACTGTGAGTCAATTAAACCTCTTTCGTTCATAAATTACTCAGTCTCAGGTAGTGTCTTTAAAGCAGTGTGAAAAAGGACTAATACACAGTTCAAACTCTAAACGTTTCTGAAAGGTATAGTTATGGTAGAGACTTTGGTATGTTTTCATATAAAAATAAACACATTTTTAAAATTTGATATTTATTGTGTTTACATCAAACTATAGGCTATTACTACCTGAACTTATTTAACCAAGACAAAAGATGTAAGTTTTAGTATTGTTATAATTGTGTGTAAGAAATGGAATCTCAGAAATGTTAAATAATGTCCAAGAACACTTAGGAAGAACTAGGATGCAAACTCAGCTTCATTTATTTATAATACCATACAGTATCTATTAAAAGTCAAAGATTTTTTAACTAATATAAAAATCTATTTAGAGTAGATGTTGAACACTAATTTGAATTGTTGTTGTGCTGAGAAATTCTTAGTATTGTTATGTGTGGATTTGATCCTGCCATTGTGCTGTTAGCTGATTATTGTGTTAACTTGTTTGTGTGGTTGCTTTACAGTGACACTGGTCTGTGTGTTTAAGAGTGTTCTTATATTATCAAGTAGCAATCTTTCCTTTCTATATTTGGGACTCCATTCAAGATCTTTTGTAAGGTAGGTCTGGTGGTAATACATTTCCTTAACATTTGCTTATCTGAAAAGGATCTTATTTCTCCTTCACTTAAGAAGCTTAATTTGGTTGGATATGAAACTCTTGGTTGAAGATTTCTTTTCTTTAAGAATGTTGAATATAGCCCCCAATCTCTTCTGGCATGTGTGGTTTCAGCTAAGGGGCATGCTGTTAGTCTGATGGGGTTCCTTTGTAGGTGAACTGCCTTTTCTCTCTAGCTGCCTTTAATATTCTTTCTTTCATTTTGACCTTGAAAAATCTGATGATGATGTGTCTTGGGGACGATCTTATGTAAAATATTGCAGAAGTTTTCTGCATTTCCTGAAATTGACTGTTGGCCTCTCTAGCAAGGTTGGGTAAGTTTTTATAAACAGTGTCCTGAAATATGTTTTCCAAGTTATTTGCTTTCTTTCCCTCCCTTTCAGGGATGCCAACAATTCACAGATTTGGCCTTTACATAACCCCATAATTCTTGGAGGTTCTGTTCATTTCTTTTTATTCTTTTCTTCTTTATGTTTATCTGACTGTGTTATTTAAGAGTACCAGTATTAATGTTCTGAGATTCCTTCCTTAGCTTGGTTTGTTCTACTATTAAAAGTTATGATTGCATTGTGAAATTCTTGGAATGCGCTATTCAGTCCCTTTTTAAATACTGGCTATTTTATCCTTCAGCTCCTGTATCACTTTATTGTAATTCTTATTTTTCACGGATTGGGTCTTGCTGTCCTCCTGAATCTCAAGGATCTATGTTCCCATCCAATTCTGAATTCTATTTCTGTCATTCTAGCCAGTTCAGCCTCATTAAGAACTCTTGTTGGAGAACTAGTGCAATCATTTGGAGGATATACATCACTCTGGCCATTTGATTTACTGCAGTTCTTGAAGGAAGACAATTCAAAATAATAAGAGCCATCTATGACAAACCCACAGTTAACATTTTACTGAGTAGGCAAAAGCTGGAAGCATTTCCCTTGAAAATCAACACAAGACAAGGATGGCTTCTCTCTTTACTTCTAGTCAACATAGCATTGGAAGTCTTAGCCAGAGCAATCAGACAAGAGAGTAAGAAATAAAAGGTATTCAAGTAGAAAGAGAAAAAATCAAACTATTCCTGTTTGTAGAAGACATAATTTCATACAAAGACAACCCGATAGTCTAGGCCCAAAAGCTCCTCCAGCTGATAAACAACTTCAGCAAAATTGCAGGATACAAAATAAATGTATAAAAATCACTAGCATTCCTCTACACCAACAATGGCCAAGCCAAAAGCCAAATCAGACAGGCAATCCTGTTAACAATTGCCACATAAAGAATAAAATACCTAAGAATGCAGCGAACCAGGGAGGTGAAAGATCTCTACAATGAGAATTACAAAACATTGCTAAAAGAAATTAGAGAAGACACAAATGGAAAAAACATCTCATGCTCCTGGATAGGAAGAATCAATATCATTAAAATGGCTGTACTGCCCAAAGCAATTTACAGATTTAAGGCTATTCCTATAAAACTACCAAAAACATCTTCATAGAAATAGAAAAAACTATTTAAAAATTCATATGAAACCAAAAAACAGGCCAAATTGCCAAGACAATCCTAAACAAAAAGAACAACAAAGCATTCAGCATCATGTTACTGAACTTCAAACAATACTAAAGGCTAAGTAATCAAAACAGTATGGCACTGGTACAAAAACAGGCACATAGACCAAGAAGTAGAATAGAGAGACCAGAAATAAGGCTGCACATCTATGACCATCTGATTTTAAACAAAGCTGACAAAAACAAGCAATGGGGAAAAGACACACTATTCAATAAATGGTACAGGCATAACTGGCTAGCCATATGCAGAAGATTGAAGCTGGACTCCTTTCATACATTATACACATAAATCAACTTAACATGAATTAAAAACTTACATGTAAAACCCAAAACAACCTAGGCAATACCACTCTTGACATAGAAACAGGCAAAGATTTCATAACAAAGGTACCAAAAACAATCACAACAAAAACAAAAATTGACAAAATGGATCTAATTAAACTAAAGAGCTTCTGTACAGCAAAAGAACTATCAACAGACTAAACAGACAATCTACAGAATGTGAGAAATTTTTTGCAAAGTATGTTTCTGACAAATGTCTAATATCTAGCCTGTATAAGGAACTTAAAAAAATTTAAAACATAAAAATGAACAACCCCATTAAAAAGGACATGAACAGCCACTTCTCAAAAGAAGACAGACATGCAGCCAACAAGCATATGAAGAATAGTTTAATATGATTGATAATTAGAGAAATGCAAATCAAAACCACAACATCTCACAACAGTCAGAATGACTATTATTGAAAAGTCAAAAAATTACAGATGTTGGCAAGGTTACAGAGAAAAAGGAAAGCTTATACACTGTAAATTAGTTCAACCATTGTGAAAAGCAGTGTGGTGATTCCTCAAAGAGCTAAAAACAGAGCTGCCATTCAACCCAGCCATCCCATTACTGGGTATATACCCAAAGTAACATAAATCATTCTACCATAAAGACACATGCACGTGAATGCTCGTTGCAGGACTATTCACAATAGCAAAGACATGAAATCAACCTGAATGCCCATCATTGACAGATTGGATAATGAAAATGTGGTACGTATACATCATGGGATACTATCCAGCCCGAAAAAAAGAATGCACTCTTGTCTTTCGTGAGAACACAGATGAAGCTGGAGGCTATTATCCTTACCAAACTAACACAAGAACAGAAAACCAAATACAACATGTTCTAACTTATAAGTGGGAGCTAAATGATAAGACCTTATGAACACAAAGAAGGAAACAACAGACACTGGAAACTACTTGAGAGGGGAGGTTTGGAGGAGGGAGAGGAGCAGAAAAGATAACCTTTGGGTACTGGGCTTAATACCTGGGTGATGAAATAATACGTACAACAAACGCCTGTGACACATGTTTACCTATGTAACAAATATTCACATATATCCCCAAACCTAAAATAAAAGTTTATTTTAATTATTATATTATTGAGTAGCAGTCATAAGGTAAAAGATATATAGAACACTTTAATTTGTCAATAAATCTAATAATGACACTGTTTTTTCAAGTCACAGGAATTATATTTAATGGGAAGAATTTCTTGATTTTAAGTTTTTCTATTTAAATTTTTTGTTTTAAGCATTGGCAACTTCTGCCACTTTCCTGATAGCATGTTCTAGCAGATGGCAAAAGGGAATGAGTAAGAAGGCAAGCAAATATTCATAGAAAAATTGGAACCATTTATCATGCATAGATGAAAGCTAGGTTTTTTTTTTCCTTGAATGCATCCTCTTGGTAGTAATTTTATTTGGGTTTATTTAATATAGTCATACTTTCCAATATAGTAAAAATCATTTCATGTTTACATGCTAGAAGAAAATACATCCATTTTAATGGGGGTCTCCAAGAAGTACTAGGACTATTGTTCAAACAAATTTGAAATGTACTCCTTTCTTTGGCCCTTTCCACCCATGCATCAGAAATGAGAATTTTCTTCATTTTGGTGATTTTCAAACTTCTTCATTATTTTGCCAATGATGAAGGCAAATTTTACCCTTTTTAGGGCCAATATTACCCTTCCCATTTCTAACTTCCTCCTTTGTCTTTCTGAAACCATTTCGTGTTAAATGAAACTGCATTTTCTTCCAGCATTCAGTTTAGTTATATTTAGTTACCTTTTTATGTAATAGGTATATTTAGCACTCTCATTTAGGTACTGTGATATTGTGAAATGTATATTTAGTCTTCATCCCCATCTGACATACAACTCCTAAAATCCTTGGAGTCTCCAAACTGTGTTTTTCATGCTAATATTGACCCATAGTTTATGATGGGGGAGCTCACCAGAAAGACCAAGGCAGGATTAAAGGATTGTGACCTTCAGTCCCACTCCCCAAGCTCCAGAGAGGAGAAAGGGACTGACCATCAAGTTGATCACCAATGGCCAAAGATTTAATCAATCATATCGACTTAATGAAGCCTCCATAAAAATACAAGAGAAGAGGGCTATGGAGAGCTTTCAGCTTGCTGGAGGGTGGCATCTCAGGAAGGCATGGAAGCTCTGTGCTCCTTCCTCCATAGTTCATCCTGTGCATCTCTTCATCTGTGTCCTTCATATATCCCTTTTAACAAGCCAATAAACATAAATAATTCTTCCTGAGTTCCGTGAAGTACTCCACAAATTAATGAAACTCAAATCAGAAGTGGTGGAAACCCCGATTTGAAGCTGTTTGGTCAGAAGTTCCAGAGTCCCAGACTTGAAACCTGTGACTGATATTTGGGGCAGGGGGACATCCTGGGTACTGAGCCCTAAACCAGTGTGATTTGACACTATTCTCAGGTAGATAGTATCAGAATTGAATTGGAGAATACGTAGCCTGTATCCACAGCTTGTTAATGGGGAAAAACTCCCACACATTTGATCACAGAAGTCTTCTGTGTTGACTGCTCTGTTGGTGCAAGAGCAAATCAAGAACACAGTATGAGAGTTTTTCCAAAACATATACACTTCTTCATTTTCATTTATATTATCACCCGTTTCAAAAAATGCTAACTTCTCTTACCCTGCAATGTTTTCATTGTTTACTTTCTTTTGAAAGGCTAATGTCTTTTCTGAATTCCTCTACTTACTATTACCCCTCAAACAGCAACATCATTGAGATTTTTGTCTTCTAATCGTAATTAGTCTCTTCTAGTCACACTTAGTCTGTGTAGGAAGATCAAAAATATTTAAAATAGGCATACATAATAATTAAAATGTTAATTATATAGTTCCATTTAGTAAGCAGCAAGTCATGTGTTTAGGACTAATATTATTTCTACCACATAAAAATGGATAAAACATGTGAAGTGCAAAAGCATTAGGAAATCATGTGATGCATTTACAGATTAATCCATTATTATTAAAAACGTCAAATACTTATTAATAAAATAAGACAAAGTTTAGAAAATTTACCTTGTCTGAGTATTTTCTCTAAATTAACAATCTATTCCCCTTTCAATTCTTAAAGATCATTAGGGTTTTAAACATCTAAAAATCTTCATTTTATTGCTATCACTTGGCATATTGTTGCTTTAATTGTTACAATTTAGTATAGGTTTTAAAGCTGTTTAAGGCGATCCTATAAATTTTTAATTAAAATGTAGCAACCCAAAATAGTAATACTCATGACATTGAATCAACATTGGTTAAAAAAAAGGGATCTTCTAAGATGAGATTTGACTTAATCTGTGAAATTATCAGTATGTATTAATGTTTCTTTTTTATCCTAAGCAATACAATAATAAGTGATCAAATTATAAGGGATATTGAAGTTAATTCTATCTTGACTAAGTAAACTTATATTATGATACAAATATATTAATTAAATAGTTATATTAAATTTCCTGCAATTTGCCTTTTAGATTTCATACAATTAGATTTAATAGAATTTCTCTATTTTGAAGTACCAGCTTGATGCATTTCTATTTAAAGAACTGGGTTTGAAATGGCTAGGAAACGCTACTCCATCTTAGAGTCCTGGTTCAGGTGTAATCCTGTGATCCTGTGATTCCTTTTTTTTTTTTTTGAGATTGAGTCTCGCTCTGTCACCAGAATGGAGTACACTGGGGCGATCTCGGCTCACTGCCACCTCTGCCTCCCAGATTCAAGCGACTCTCCTGCCTCAGCCTCCCAAGATGCATACCACCACACCCAGCTAATTTTTTAGTATTTTTAGTAGAGGTGTGGTTTCACCATGCTGGCCAGTATGGTCTCTATCTCTTGACATAGTGATCGGCCCACCTCAGCCTCGCAAAGTGCTGGGATTACAGGCGTGAGCCACTGTGCCCAACCAATCTTGTGATTCTTTAAGCATTTCTTTAGGAATAGACAGCTACTGAAAACTTATGATTTGAGACTATGATAAGATGAAACATTCATTCATAATTTTAGAATATATTTTTATAGTTTTTTAAATATAAGTTTAAAAGCAGGAAAAAAACTAACAATATTTAGGCCTGGCTCTGAAGAAGTTGAATTGCTTGGTGCTTGGGCCAGCCAGATAGCAAATACTGATAAAATGAAATAATTTGTTTGGAATCAAAGAACGAAGCTAAGTAATGTGAATGGGACAATCGTCCAGCATACTAGTAAGGAAAAGACTGTGGATGCTATACCAAAGAAATTATGAAAATAATCAGTGTAGTGGTGAAAACAGGATTGGTAAATTGTTTCTTAAAAAAACAAAAGAAGGAAAATGAGTGATGTCATAGTATGAGTGCTTTTCAATTCTCTCTAATTCTATCCATAAAATTTATAGTCTGACAATAACAAATATTTGTATTGGGAAATATGAGTCATAAACAAAAGCAAACAGATTTCTATCAGCCCTACTATCTCTCAGCAAAATTAAGACAGATAAAGCTCTTTCAGCTATCTCTTGCTGTGTAAAGAAACCATTCCAAAACTTAATCATATTCAGCCAATGGGTTCTGCATTTGGATTCACATAGTGTCATCTGAAGTCATTCTTGCAGCTTCGCTCCGTTGAGAGCTGGATTTGAGGTTCGCCTGAACATCATGTCTTTCTTTCTCATTCGTTTAAGCTTCTTTATTTGGCAGCTGGATTAAAATGGAAGGGTGAAAATGGAAGCTGCAAGATTTATTAAGTCATAGGCAAACATTATACAGTGCCATTTCCTCTGCATTCGATTCATGGAAAGAAGTTCCAGGACCTGGAGAAATTCAAGAGGAGAGGAAGTATATCCCCTTTATTAATGAGGGGTATAGCAAATTTACATAGCAAGGGTGGGAGGGATGGATGCTTTCCACATGCAAAATGCACCTTTCTTTCCCCAGGAAGTCTCATATCATTAAAGCGTTGTCCCAAAACCCATAATGTCATTAAATTATGTCTATATGTGGATGAAGTTTCTTGGCTGTGGCTACTCAGTCGCAGTTGCTCTTGATCCAGAGCCCTCAGAAATAAAATTTAGATTACCTGCCTGTTACCACCCCAAACACACTGAGGAAGCACAGATGAAATAATTGCAACAGACATTTGCATTTAAAAAGGAGAAGAGCAGGAAGCAGTTATTCCTCACTAGTCCATGGCAATTCTGAATCCAGCTGGACACTTGTGGCCAGGTCCCCCTACTTTAAGTGCAAGGAACATTATTTGAGTGAGGTACAGTTCTGGTTCCTAACAGTGGCTTCACAGTCCATTTATTTCTTCAGAGATCTTGACTTCATTTCAGTCATCTTTCCTGTTCTCGAAGAAATAGGCGACATTTGCAGCTGAGTAACTCTCTCAGATTTCTTGTTGTCCTTAGAAGGTGGAAGCCCTTTGCATTTTGAACATTCTTTGTCCCCTGTACTCTAATCAGGGGGTGCCTTTGTTAATAACTATGATATTCTTCTGTAAGTCTTATTGGAGCTCACTTCATGTTCCCCAAATGATGTCTCTCAATGGTTTATAAGACAAAACTCTCTCTATTTTGTCTAAGAATACTGTGGGAAAATGCCACTATGATTCTTAGAAGTCTTACATCTAGTTCAGGCCAGGCATGGTGGCTCATGCCTGTAATCCTAGTATTTTGGGAGGCTGAGGTGGGTAGATCACCTGCAGACAGGAGTTTGAGCCCATCCTGGCCAATATGGAGAAGCCCCGTCTCTACTAAAAATACAAAATTAGCCAGATGTAGTGGCACATGCCTGTAGTCCCAGCTACTTGGGAGGCTGAGACAGGAGAATCACTTGAACCTGGGAAGAGAAGGCTGCAGTGAGCTGAGATCGTGCCACTGCACCCCAGCCTAGGTGAGACAGAGTGAGATTCCATCTCAAAAAAAGAAAAAAAAAATCCTGTATCTATTTTAGACGGTCTGCCAGAAATCATCACATATTTTGTATATTTTTCTTAAGTGTTAACACAGGGCCTTATAGCAACTAAAATGAATGAAATATTGACTCCAAGGCCATATTTTACTGAAAGAATCTTTGATCAGCTGTAGCAACTGTACTGAGCAGAGGAAAGAGGTTACCACTTGATGAAAGGAGATCAAAATCATATTACAAAAGGGCACGTGAGATAGAAGGTATGGTTAAACCTACATGTAGAAATTACCAAACACAAGCTCATTCTCAATGTAATGACTTCTAAATTCTGTGCTCTCAGCCATCACACTTCTATTTTCTTTTAGTGACAAATGGAAACTTGGATGTGATATCATTACACAGTAGTGATAGAAGTGTCTTAAATTAACCCCAAATATTTTATACTGATTGAATTTCATTGTACAGAAACAGCTTTTCACCTGCCCTTTGCAATTGTGGGATGGGTGAGCCTTTTTAATTCATATTTCTACTTTTAGTTGCCTAAATAATTATCCCCTTATTTTGTATGTGCATATGTCTACTTACTTTGGGTTTCATTGCTTTATATTTGTTAGCAATAAAATGAATAAAATCATATTTAAAATTATTCTATATTACTTCACATCCATTATATGGCTGTTATAAAAAACGAAAATAACATGCATTGGCAAGGATATAGAGAAATTGGAACACTCAAGCCTTTCTAGTGAGAATGAAAAATGGTATAGCCCATGTGGAAAACAACAGTTCCTTAAACAATTACACTACTATAGAATTATCATGTGATTCGGGAATTCTACTTCTGGGTATATACTCAAAGAATTGAAAGCAGGGATCCTAACCCATATGTGTACACCCATATTCATAGTAACATTGTGCATAATCACCAAAAGGTAGATGCAAAGCAAGTGTCCATCGATGGATAAGTCAAGAAAATGTGGCATACATATAAAATGGAATATTATTCAGCATTGAAAAAGTAAAATTTTGACCTACGTTACAACATGGATGAATCTTAAGGACATTATGCTAAGTGAAATAAACCAGTCAAAAAAGGACAAATATTGTATGATTCTATTTAAAAGAGGTATTTAGAGAAGTCAAACTCATAGAGATAAAAAGTTGAATGGTAGTTGCCAGGAGCTAGTGGGAGAGAAGAACAGGCAGATAGTGTTTAATGGGTACAGAGTTTCCATGTAGGGAGATGGAAGTGTTTCAAACGGGTAGGTGATGGTTGAACAACAATGTGAATGTACTTACTGCCACTGAACTGTACACTTTAAAATGGTAAGTTTTTATGTTATACTGTATCAAAATAAAAAATTATTTCAATATATCCTTTATTATATAAAAAAGGGTAAGATAACTAAAACCAGAGAAAACACCTTAGTCTTACATTTAGTCAGCTGGCATATGTACTCTAATTGAATGCTTCTTCTTAAATAACAAATAAATAGAAGATAATCTCATGGGTCTCAAGTCTGAAAAGTTAATGGCAGTAATCTTCATATTGAAGAGTATCCAAATTACTAACACAAGTGCACTCTTGTTTTTCAAGCTAACTTGTTTATCAAACAAAAGATACTAGCTATAAATGTTAAGGCCATATATTGACTTCAGTAGAATAAAGGAAGGCCATCATCCCCAGTACTGGGCACTTATTTCCACTGGGATTTTCCAACCCGATAGGTATATGATAAATACTTGATGCATGATTATTGTCAGAATGCTGACTTTGAAGGCTTTCTTTATAATTATAGAAGCATTAGAATAGGCTTTACTTTGTAAAATCCCATTTTTTCTATTACTTACTTGTGTCATCTTTGCACTGAAAATCATTTTTGAGGCCTTACATTGCGGTAGGCATGAGTATTTACTAAGCACTCCAAACCTTCAGACTTCCTAGTATTGCTGAAAAAAGAAATCATAATTAAGTAGAAGAAAATTCAGTCCGGAAGTCAAATCCAAATGTCCTCCAAATGCTCTGTTCAGCATTTTTTAATTAAAAATTTTATAAAGTAAAAATGTTACAGTAAGTTAAGGTTAATTTATGATTGAAGGACAAAAATATTTTTTATTAATTGTGTGTACTTGAAGTGTACAGTGTGGGACTTATATGGTTAATGGGTACAGAGTTTCCATTTGGGGAGATATGTTTAGATACACCTAATACACATAATTATAATCCATTTTACTCCTTCTTAAAATTGAGGAGTGAAGTGGATTGTAATTTTTTTCAATACTGCCTGAAATTATTTAGTGCTTAAAGTTACATAAAGAATTCAATCTATACTGAGGACACTTCTCCTGCTTCTTTCACTGAGGTCACTCAAAGACTAAATAAGAAGAAAAGAGGATGTTTAGGGCATAGAAAATTTAAAGTACCATGCAAAGCTAATTGAATAATCATATTCCATTATTTCAGAAAAATGACAAATTTTTCAACAAACAAAATTTACATAATGCAAAAGTACATTTTAATGAGATGACAAAAATATCAAAATTAATATGATTACAACAAGAAAATCTTCCATGTGCTATATAAATTTTAAAATTTTATTGTCTGCTGTACTTAAAAACATTGTGATAATTGTCTAGTTAGAGGTCAAGTGTTTTATAAGTTTTCAACTAATAAACCTAATTTTGAAAAACACAGACTAGACGATCTGATTACTGATACTAAATGCCATTTTTTCTAGTAAAACTAAGGAATACATGTACAGTCATATGTTGCTTAACTATGGAGATACGTTCTGAGAAATGTGTCATTAGGCAATTTCACCCTTTTGTGAACAACACCGAGTGTACTTACAACAAACCTAGATGGTATAGCCTACTTCACACCTAGACTTGATGGTAAACCATTCTTTCTAGGTTACAAACCTGTACAGCATGTTACTGTATTGAATACTGTAGGCAGTTGTAAAACAATGGCAAGTAGGCTGGGCACGGTGGCTCACGCCTGTAATCCCAGCACTTTGGGAGGCTGAGGCAGGCAGATTACCTGTGGTCAGGAGTTCAAGACCAGCCTGACCAATATGATGAAATCCCATCTCTACTAAAAATACAAAAATTAGCCAGGCGTGGTGGCGGGTGCCTGTGATCTCAGCTACTCGGGAGGCTGAGACAGAGGGAGGCAGAGGTTTCAGTGACCCGAGACTGAGTCATTGCAGTCCAGCCTGGGCAATAAGAGCGAAACTCTGTCTAAAAAAAAAAATATATATATATATACACACACATACATATACCACAATGGTAAGTATTTGTGTATCTGAATGTACCTAAGCGTTTAAAAGGTGCAGTTAAAACATAGTAGAAAAGATTAAAAAGGAGTTGTTCTGGGTGAGAGAGTGAGTGAGTGAGTGGTGAGAGACTGTGAAGGCCTTGGATTTACTGTATGCTTCTGTATACTTTATAAACACTGTACAATTGGGCTACACAAAATTAATAAAAAATTTTTGTTCTTCAATGTTAAATTAACCCTAGCATACTGTGACAATTTTCACTTTATAAACTTTTTAATTGAAAACATTTTTGACTCTATTGTGACACTTAGCTTAAAATACAAACACATCTTACAGCTGCACAAAAATATTCTCATTCTTTGAAAAGCTCTGTAAGCTTTTCACTATTTTTAAATTTTTGATTTTTTTACTTTTAAATTTTTAATTAAAAACTAAGACATGAACACACACATTAGCCTATGCCTACACAGGGTCAGAATCATTAATATCACTGTCTTTAACCACCACATTTTGTACCCTTGAAAGGTCCTTCAATGACACACATGAAGCTATCATCTATGATAACAATGACTTCTGGAATACCTCTGAAGGGCTTGCATGAGGCTGTTTTATTAACATTGTTTAAATAAGTAGAAGAAGTATACTCTCAAATAGTGACAAAAAGTATAGCCTAATGAATACATAAAGCAGTAACATATTAGTTTATTTTCATTATCAAGTATTCTGTACATAATGTTATGTGCTATATTTTAAAAATATTTTAGATTCAAGGGTAAATGATTGGGTCCTGTTTTTTATCCAATTTGCTACTCTATATTTCTGAAGTGAAGTATTTAGGCCATTTATGTTGAAAGTTAATACATGAAGTTTTGTTCCTATCATAGTGTTGTTATTTAGTTGCCTTAGAGATTCAAATTGTGTAATTGCTTTATAGGATTGATGAGCTTTCTACTTACATGTGTTTTTATGATGGCAAGTATCATTCTTTTGTTTCCATATTTAGAACTCCTTTAAGCGTTTCTTGTAGGTCTCATCTAGTAGTGATGAATTCCCTTAGCATTTGCTTGTCTGGGAAATACTTTATTTCTCCCTCATGTATAAACTCTAGTTTGGAAGGATATAAAATTCTTGGCTAGCAGTTTCTTTCTGTAAGAATGTTAAAAATAGGCCCAAAATATCTTCTGGCTTGTAAGATTTCTGCTGAGAAGTCTGCTGTTAGTCTGATGATATTTTCTTTACAGATGATTTGATATTTCTCTCTACCTGCTTTTAAGATTTGTTCTGTCATGTTGACCTTAGGTAGTCGATGATGATATCCCTTGTATAGCATCTTCCAGGTATTCTTTGAATTTCTTGAAACTGGATGTCTATACCTATAGCAAGAATGGGGAAATTTTCTCTTTCCCTCAAATATACTTTACAAACCTTTTAATGTTTATTATTCTATCTCGAGAATGTATACAAATTGTAGGTTTTGTGACTTTCCATAATCCCATATTCTTTGAAGGCTTTGTTTACTTTTAAAAAATTATTTCTTTATTTTTGTCTGACTGGGTTAATTTGAAAGATAAGTCTTCAAACCTGGAAATTTTTCTTCTGCTTGTTCTAGTTTATTGTCAAAGCTATCAACTATGTTTTGAAATTCCTTTAGTGAATTTTCTATTTCTAGAAGTTCTATTTTTTTTTAATATATCTGTCTTGTCATTCATCTTCTAAGTTGTTTTCTTATTTCTTTATGTTTGCTTTCAACTTTCTCTTGGATCTCATGAAGTTTCTAACATTCCATATTTTCAATTCCTTATGTGACATTTCAGTTTTTATTTTGATTAGGATTTATTTCTAGAGAGCTAGTGTGGTCCTTTGGGTGTGTCATGACCCTCTGTTTCTTCAAGGTATTGGAGTTCCTGTGCAAGTTTCTTCTCATCTGGAGATTCTGTCACTTCTTATTTTTGAATCGACTTTCATTTGGGTGGGAATTTTCCCCCCTTGAGGGTGTGATCATTGCATATGTTGGGTAAGATCATTTGACTTTGCTTCTGTGCTTTTAGAGGACCAAGGTTCTGTTTGAATTCCTTGGTTTTACATAGGCTTAAAGTAGTGGTTTTTCTCAAATGCTAGTTATTTTTAGGTTGTAGTAGCAGTGCCTTCTGCATAATGTCAGGCTCGCTGTCTCCTACAGAGACGGGGAGGTGGAGGTCTCAGGAGGCTTATTTCATTCCCCAATGTTGTGCATTTCTGTCAGTGGAATTATATTGGGTTTTTCAGTTCACCCTACAGGAGAGTAGGTGGTGACTGTGGGTAAGAGCTGGCTGAGGCTGTACAATGATGTCAGCAGGAGTTGCGATGGGCCATGCAGGTTGATCTTCTGGCTAGTAAGTAGTACTTGCAGAAGAGCCAGTTGCAGTGATGGCAGTGGAATTTTTACTTGGCCTTTGTTGAGGAGGGGAAGTGCCATGCTATCTCCGGTGACGAACAATGCATGGGGCTCCCAGGTTGTCCCACTCTACACTCTGCCACCAAGGCAGCTGGAGGGGGAAAGCTGGGTATGGCTGGGTTAGGAAAGCCTGTAACCAGGCTCCCTTAGGTATCTGCAAGTCCCAACTTTGGTGGACATCTAGGTGCTGCAACAATACCCCAGGGAGGGGGAGAGGCTCCTCTCTGGCACCACAGATCCTGCTCGGTGTTAGAGGGAATGACAAGGGTTTTCAGCCAGCAGATGACCATGTGGTCTACCCAGCTCTTACAACCCCAACCCAGTGGGTCTCCATCTGGCCACTGGCCGCAACAGCAGGTCTAATCAGTTAAGCTGATTCCAAGCCAGCCATATCCAGATTGCTGAGACATGCAGGTTTCTGGACTGCTAGGCTCTCCATGGCAGAAACTGCAGTTCTCCTCCCTGGTCCAGTCTCACAAAGGGAGGAGCGACCAGCTCCCGCATCACCACAGAAACCCACACCACATGCTTGACTGTGTTCCGACAGTGAGAGCACCTTCCCCTATTGAGATAAGGCCATGGATCTCATCTCCATACCCCTGGGTGGGGTGCTCAAGGCCTGAGGAACTGGAACCAGGCTAGTGGATTATTTTGCTGCCTGCTCAGGGCCAAGTACCAGCTGTGATTGGGAGTGAACTGTCCCCAGGCTGCCAACAAAACACTAAGGTGGGATAATGATGGTGTTGCTATGGGCTGCCTCTGTGGGAACAGCCGTCTGCAAGCATGGGGCACATGGTTTGGACTCACCTTGGTCCCATAGCAGTGGTGGCAAGGCCTGTCTTTGGGGTCCAAAAGTGTGTCTGGGGCTGCTATCTCCTGGCATGGCAGACAGCAGGAGCTGTACCTGCCTAGGGCAAAATGCAGAGCCTTGTGGGATAGGCACCCAGGGGTGAATTTTACTGCACTGACCAGCACACTGGAACATTTTGGGCTCCATGTGGAAGCCTCTGCATGGTCTCCAGACAGTTCCTTCTGTGAGTCAAAAGGCCTGCAGAGGTTGTGGGAACTCCTGTAGCTGGAATCTCAGAGATCAACAGCAGGACTGTGGTGCTCTTGAGTTCCTTCAGTCAATCTTTCCTTGGGTCCAGGTCCTGATCCATGGGCTAGGCCTGGTGCCTGGCCACACCAAGCCCTGCTTCCTCCCTTTTCATCCATTGTGTCTTTCGACTCATCTCAACTGGATTACAGTGTTTCCTCTCAAAAGATCTGTTCCCTTTTGGTCCCTTTCCATGGAAGAGGCACATCCCAGCTGCATCTAGTCAGCCATCTTCAGGAATATCTTTATTCATCTATGCTATACTTTTATATTCCTGGCAGTACAGTAGTTTTGTTTATACCAGCATCACCACAGACTGAGCTACAATGTTATGTCAGCTACACAGTCGTGCGGTGATGGGAATTTTTCAGCTCCATTATAATCTTATGAGACCACCATTATATGTGTTTCCTCCTTGATTGAAAGGTCATTATGTGGCACATGACTGTGCATCTATATGCAAGAGTGACGCTAAGCCAGTATAATTAACTCTGATAGTAACTATTCCTAAACTTTAAAAATTTTGTGAATTATTTCAAATATTAAAAATATTTAAACATTTATTATAATCTTATAGAAAGTATTTGTATTTATAGACAAAAGTGGTAAGTTCTGTACTTCTATACTTGATGTTATTTTAATCTTAGCACTTATAAGTAATGGACCTTAAATTGTGTCATTATATGATTGTTATGATTATTTTGATCTTGTTTAATTTTTAAAAGAGTTACTTTTTTACAGCCTGTAGCAACGTCATTTTTTGATTCAAACTTTCATAGGTAATCACACTGACGGCTCAGAAAATCCTTCTATATCTTGAGAGCCCATATTAAATCAATTTATAAAATAAAGAGGAGGGATCAATCAGATAGTAACCCAGAGAACATTTGTAAATGTGTTATACCTTAGGTGTCTTAAGAAAAAAAGCAAATTGAAAATGAGTTCTACCTTCCAAAGAGAGACTGTTCTTTTTCACTTTGACTTCTGTAGCTCGTGGCAGCATGTTGTCCACTGGTCTTGGTTGACCTGACTCTAGATTTAGATGCCTCGCTGGACCATATTTTATATGTAGAACCTGTATTGTATTATACTTTGAGACTACAACTTCTCGCTTTATTAGAAAATAATTAGAATGTTGAAAATTAAGTTGGAGAGTTGCCAACCTTTCCTTGGTTACTTAAAGGGCAATGGTTTGATAACATTTGCAACTAGGGAAACATTAGGGAGAAAGATGCATAGAAGATGCACTTAAATTTTCTATGAAAATAAAGTCTAATGTGATAACACACAGAAAAAGTTTTTATAGCTTGAATGATCTGCTAAATAGGAAGTTAATTAAAACACAAACCTAATGTAAGATAATCATATGTGCTTATTGAGCACTGATCTTCATGAACTTCAGATTCTTTTTTGACTTGCCAAAAATATCGAATATAATTTTTTTAAAGTAAAGAAAATTGATAACAATTCATTTTATGGTCAGAATGATATGAGAATTCAATTTTAAAGTAAAATCAGAAGAGGAAATTTCATGTGCCTCATAAAAATAAATGTATAAAAGTTATTAAAAATATTAAATAAAAATATTAATCACATTTTGTGTTATTTGGTGTTTCATAGACTGTAGTCGTGTTTCCTTATATACGTCCTTTGTGTATGAATGTTATCGTTAAGGTTTTTTATGAATTATAAATTGTTTCTCACTTTATCCAGTTGCTTTTACTTACTTGTCAATGTCCTATGTCAAAGTCAAACCCTCTGATTTTTACCAAAATAATAAACTATATAGAATTTAACATTTTAAATGTTAAATATATTGGTGAAATGTTTGTGTTTTTGCCACCCTTGACAAAAATAACAAATTCTTTAAGACCCTAAAACAATGAATCAGCATTTTAAATGAATGTTACATTTAAAGGTAATTATTTAGCACTATTATAACACTTTCCTTATGAACATTGAGGACTCATGAACAATGAGATGCTAAAAAGTGGGATTTAGCAAAAATTTGTACCAACAATAATATATTTGCCAAAAAATAAACAAAAATCTGTTGACTTGATGTGAAAACTTGAGTGTATTATATCACACTGTTAATTTCTTTTTGTTATTTTAGTAGTTTATAATCAAAGCCTTACATGCAAAAGATGATGCTCAATGGTTCATGCACAGAAACCAGCAAGACAAGCCTAAGAGATTCTCTATTCACCTTTACACTTTCCCAATGTCAACTTGACTGCTCATTCTCTACCAGTAACATTCCTTACCTTTGGCGTGTGCTTATGTATGTAGGTGTGTTTGTGTGTGGGCGTGTGCATAAGTAGGCATGCAATAGTATTTGAACTTAGGTATTATCACTTACATTTTAAAATTGCCTCAGTTAAACTGAAATAATCTAATTCTCTATTTGCCTTAATTTGCAATAAGAAAACATAATGATAGTTTTATCTTTATGTTCAGAATATTTTTCCCCAAAACAATTGTTGTGTATGTAATTAAGTACTACAAACTGTTTGAGGGCAGTGACCAAATTTTGATATTGTCAGTATCTCTCCCAGTGGAAAACAAATCAGATATTCAAGAATGATTTAATGAATGAATGAATGAATGGACTGTCCTGCTAAGAAAAAGCATTTTTCTTATTTTTTAAAAGGGATTACTGGATGGAAATAAAAACTAAATAGCACTTAGACTGTCACTGGAATTTAATATAGCATTTGACTAGCTTTCTCATAATTTATTTGTAAAAATATAAGGAGGAACGTAGATGAGATTTTAATGCCAATTATATTGTCTAGTGAGCGATTAAATAATCTAGTATCAAGATAGATTAACACAAATTTTCAGACTAGGATGGAGGTCTTTAAATGGACACTGTCTATTCTTGATCCTGTCCTGTTCAATATTTAACAAAGAAGATAAGGAAGCATATTTGTGGACTTTGTACAGTGATTGAATTTTTATTCTATATGCTTTTATTCACACACGCTCTATATTCTCTCCATATTTTTAAGGATGTGATTCCCAAAGCTGGATGAAAAGTATATGTGGTCCTCCAGGGCTAAATGTAACATATGTAGAAAATATTGCTTCTAAGGTTGTTTGAAGCAACCATTTTATGATAAACTAAAATACCTCATCATTTTTTAATGTTATTTGACATTCAAAATACACACCCAGAATAAGTAAAAACAAATAAAAGCAATAGCAGAAAGGTTAACTTTTATATACTCTCCCCAGACATGCCTTTCTCTATATAGGTCATGTTTCTTGCCTTTTGATAATTAAGTTCTAGATTCATCCATGTTGTCACAATGACAATTTGAACCCATAAGACGTTATAGTAAGTGGAATAAGCTAGAAACAGAGAAACTACTAAAAATATCTCACTTATATGTGGAAACTAAAAAAACACAAACTCATAGAATTAGAAAGTAGTATAGTAGTTACTACAGGTTGGGAGGTAGGAGGTGGACAGGGAAAGGAGAAATGTTGTTCACAGGGCACAAAAGTTTAGTTAGACAGGAAGAATAAGTTCTGATGATCTGTTGCATAGCATGGTGACTATAGTTAATAAAAATGTATTTTATATTTCAAAATAATGAAAATAGTGAATTTTAAATGCTCTCAGTACAAAGAATTGAAAAGCATTCGAGGTGGTGGATATGTTCATTGGCCTGATTTGATCATTTCACATGTATACACGTCTCAGAACATCCCATTATACTCCATAAATACACACACTTATTATTTGTTCACAAAAAATAAAATAAAACCTTAAAAAGAATCAAGATCTAAAAACACCTTGAGAAACAAGAGTTCTGATTTTTTTAAAAAAGATAAATATAAAGTCACTACATGTAGGTGAAAATAAGCATAGGAAAAAATCCTAATAACCAAAAAAAAAAAAAAAAAAAAAAAAAAAAAAAGACTTAGTACAATCTATGATAGTCCCTTCTAATCCAGCTTTATCCTAGTTATATTGAATGTTGGCTATTGATGGATCGGACCTACAGTGTCACAGGATCTTTAGGGTGTCACTTTGCCAGCCAGAAACCTCGTGGCTGGGGACACCTCTGCTTGAGTTTTCCTCGTGCCCACTGGGCTCTTTCCACCCACTCAGCCCGGCAGGCTGTGCTTGGCTCGTGCTACTGGCCCACAGCCCATGCCTGCCAAGGACAAGCCAGGTGTGGAGCTGCAGGGAGTGTGTGAGTGAGCAAGCGTGGGGTCCGGTCACTGCACACAGCCAGGCACACTGGCTGCTGTGGCAGGGCGGGTAGCTTCAGATGCCGGCACAGGTATCGGCTCCATGCGAGGCTGTGGCTGGACCAGATGTACCACAAGCAGCTTCCACTGTAGGCACCTGCATCTGGAGGAACGTGACAGCACTCAAAAGCTTGGGGATGCCAGGAACCATAGAGCCCCAAAGAGGATGTTAGCCCTGGCTTGGGGAGTCCCGAAGGCTGGGCTCTCATAAGGGCTGCAGCTCCTCTTTCATTGCCTGAAGCCTAGCGATATGAGGGTGTGTGTCCAAGGGGGCCGTGTTTCACCCCATTTGTGTTACTGGGGCACGTCCACATCTTTGCTTCACTGTGGGGTGTGTGCAAGGACTAGGGAGAGGCCAGGGAGCAGGAGCAGGCACTTCCAAGCCTACGGGGGCAGGGGGCTTCCCAGGCCCCGACGAGTGCAAGAATGCCTGGGTCCAGAGCCGCAGCTGGGCAGCTGCAGCTGCGCCCGAGAGTTTGGGCTCCCACTCCGACAACTTGGTAGGGCATGGGGCTCCCACTAGGATCATCTTTTCCTGGCCCCCACTGGCTCCATGGAGCACGCAGGCCCAGCCGTGCCTCCCCGGCTGCAACTGGCGTCCTTGCAATGGCCACTGCACACTGTCTGCTGCACCATCACAAGCACATTAGGAACCCTCTACAAAAGTCAGTGAAGTATCCAAATAATCTGTTTCCATTTGTGTAATGTCTCATAGAGAACACCATCTGGTATCCAGGAGAGTATATATCTATTGCATTGTAAATATTCTTTTTATAATGCTTAACTCATCATATATCTAGATAACCTAGTGTCTAGGTTTTTGCTGTTGTTGTTTTTGTTTGTTTGTTTTTTCAGTTGGTTGGTTTTTCCTTATTGTTCCAGTCCCTATTTTCGCTCTTCTATGAGAGGTAGGAAGGAAAACTGATATTTTTATCAATTTTACTCTACAACAATAATATGAAGACAAACTAACACACATTATAGTTGAGTAAATTGAATTCAAAACAAAAGTTGAACAGATACCTATTGTGTAAACTTTGAATCCAAAACTGCATAAAATACTGGGAAATGTGAGGAAGATGTGCTATGCTCAAAGACCAAATAGAAGATTTAGGGGGACAGACAGGAATTCAGGTAATTCCAATACTCTGTCACTGCTGCTATGATAGAAATATGCACAGAATATTATAGCAAAATGGAGAAAACACTGTCTTCATCTAATCTGCAGGGGCTTATGAAAGATTTCCTCTAGAATATAATTCCTGAGTTTCATCTTTAAACCTTCTCACATTTGACCTGAGAATACTTGTTGTTGGCACTCGTGGCTGCAGTGTTTACAACGAGATAACTTTGCCACAAAATATCTCGCTTTTATTACTGTTTTCACATTGCTCTAGTATATCAACTTTGGAAACAAAAAACATCATTCTATTTATAAAATTCTGTTTTTAGTAGTGTTATTTCCATTTACAAAATGTAGTAATTCTCGATTGCTGAAAATGTCAAATCCTAGAAAACGTACCATTCCTATGCATGATGTTAACATCGTTCTCGGACCACTGTTGGCTGAAGATTCATTTGATGAATCTGACTTTTCCAAAATAGACAATTCTTATGATTCAGACTATTCTGATGTTAGCTATGTTTAGAAATAAACTCCCAGAATAGTTTTTATATTTTATTTTCACATTGAAAATCAGTCAGATTTGCTTCAATGTTAAAGAGTGTGTTTATGTAAAATTAAATGAGTGCTGGCGGAGAGCTGCACATTTTTTCTAAATGGGAAAAGGAGGCTGAGTTTAACTGAATCAAGCAAATAAACAAAATGGTATGATTTGTAGCATAAATTTTGCCACAGAAATGGCATTATTTGAAGCATGATCTTTGAAACTTTATTTATACGTGTATATTTGAATGATCCAATATTTCTCATGTAGAAAATGTCATCGAGATGAATGTAGAGCCATGGAATGCAGAGAATAAGGTTGGATAGTTTGTTAGGGGTCAAATTGAAGGGTTTTATGTGTCATGCTAGCAGAGTAAGTTTTATTTTATGGATACATTTAAAAACAGAAATATAGTCAAATACTAGCTTTAGTTATATTTCTATGTAGTAAATATTCAAGGGAGTCTGGGAAAATAGGGAAACCAATTACTACAATAGTCAACGAATCACTACAATAGTCCTGGCAAAAGATGGCAAAAGTCTGAGACCCAACAATGATGGACGAGAAGGAACTAAGTAGAAAATAATTAGTAGGTTAGGTTATAATAGGATGTTGATTAAATGAAGAAATTGAGAAAAAAATCAGGAGGCGAGAATCATCTAGATTTTTCAGAATTGGATGATGGGGGGGGTAATTATACCACTAAATAAATTAGAAAACCTATGGTATTGTTCAATATTTAGATGTTTTGAATTAGATGTAATTATGAAACATTAAATTATCGATATTTATGAAAACTTGGAATTATGGTTTTGAGACCCTCAAATTTCTGGTTTTGAGGCCCTTAAGAGACTAAAACTGAAAAGATACTTTAGGCAGTTATAAGCACAGAGAAGGCACAGATGCTCCTCACCTTACCATGGGATTATATCCTGATAGTCATTGTAGGTTTTGAAATATTTTATGTTGAAAATTAATTTAATACACTTAACCTCCCCCACATAATAGCGTAGCCTAGTCTACCTTAAATGTGCTCAAAACATTTACATTAGCCTATAATTTGGCAAAACTCATCTAACACAAGGGCTGTTTTATAATAAAGTGTGGAATATCTCATGTAATTCATTGAATTCTGAACTAAAAGTGCAAAACAGAATGGTTGTAAGTGTATTCAAAGTATGGATTCAACTGAATATATATCACTTTTGCACCATTGTAAGGTTAAAAAGTCCATAACATTAAGTTGAACCATCATAAGTTGGAGACCCTCTGCAGTTAGAATATTGGAAGGTTATTCTGGGGTAGTTTAAGAATGTAAAGAGAAGTTAGCAACAGCAGTATTTCTGGAGTTATCACTTTTTAATTATTGCTTATAAAACCATCTATAACTTAATTAATTAAAATAAAAATGATGAGATACTTTCCAAAACCCTGTGGATTAACTAAAAGAATCCTTTGCTAGTCGTGCCTGGGCTCACCGATGTGGCTACATTTAATTTACAGATCACCTGGAGGCTCGTCTCAGGTGACACACCTGGGCTAACTGGGCTCTATTTGTCTGCAGGCTTTTTATCACAGGCTGCTTCTCAATACAGGAACCTTATGTCAATATTCCAAGAGCATGAAGGCTGTCCCTCTAATGTATCTTGAGAACTAAGCTCCAGATCCCAACAGTGTCTCTTCTACCACATTCTCTTGGTATAAGCAAAACCCAAGGTCAGTCCACATATGTGGGTGGGTGGGCAGGGTCAGGATAAGGAGAATCTACCTCCTTTGGGAAGGAGTTGAACAATGTTATTAAATCCACCACATCTGGGAAACTCAATATGCAAGGGCAAGACAGAAAAATCATGCTGAAAAAATAAGACAATTATAATAACTGTAGAAAAATAATAAGCGAGTTACATCATGGAAGCAAGAAGAAGAAAAAGCATTAAAAAGAAAATGTTGGCTAACAGGATCAAATTTTGTTGAAAATGAAATTACTATTTGACTTACTGACTAGGTGTGCCTATTAGAATGCGCAATCAAAGGTCGTTGGTGATCAGAATGAGAAAAGTTTTTGTGGCAGAGTAGGAATAAATTCCAGACTGCAGTTTACTGAAAAGTAAATGAAAACAATAAATGGAAATAGTCATGTTAGGTTATTATCTCTATAATTTTAGATGAGAAGGAAGTAGAGTGAGATTCAGAATCATGCAATTTTTAATGGGAGTATATGAATATATCTACAGGCTTAGGACAAAGAGCCAATGGAGATATAAAGAGTGGAGAGAGACAGACATAGCAAGGAGACACGGGCAGAATCAGGGGAAGGGGTAGGGTTGTTGCGGGAGGACAGAAAGTTGTGAGAACAAGGAGAGAGATGAGACAGAGACAGAGAGAAACAGAGACAGAGAGATAGGCAGACATGCACAAAGACAGAGACACAGAGAGAAACGAATTTAAAGACAAGGAGAAGCAGAAAATAGATACAGTAACAGATACAGGGACAAAGCCATAGAGAGAGATACAGGGAGATGTGGAGATTGAGGCATACACACCAAATCACAGACTCAGAGAAAGTCAAAGACGGATTAGAAAGAAGCGGTACGGACACTGACACAGAGGATAAGAATAAATTGTTCAATAACAAAGTTGAAGGAATAGGGCATGGTCAGGACCAAGGATCAAATGCCTGAGACTGGAAAAGGATTAGAATGAGTGCTAATATGTATAAGTCTATAAAGAGTTGAAGGAAAGAAATGAGGAATCCAAGTGTGGTCATTTCAATATCTTACAGGAGATGAAATCTTTCAGCTGAAAAGAAACATTGAAGATGCATTAGAGCAGTGGTTTCAACCATGGCCACATGTTAGAATCCACTGGGAAAAATTTTTTTAAATACCATTGCCTAGCCAACCCTCAGGGACTTTTCTTTAATGACTCCTGTGTGAACCTGAGCATTAGAAAACAAATCTCTCTAGGTGACTCAAAACTACAGGTAGGCTTAACAACCCTTAGGGCCTTGATGATAGCAATACACTCTTAAAATCATTCTTGTGTATAATATTCTGGGGAGCAGACCATGAAAGAGTGAAAGGATAATGGGTGCACTGACAGCCCTATGAAGATTAGACCCCTCAATAGATAAGGGCACCACTCCCCCTGGTCATATGGGTTTCTATGTTAGTACTCAGCTGCCCAACCAGAGAGGGGAAGAGGATTGTAGGATTTCTAGGAATGGTGAAGCCTAATGGGATGGAATAGAGGAGTTTGCTGAAACATTAGTGCCAGTGAAAATCAAAGATACAGGTTAGTTAGGGAAGGAAGCCAGATGGAATGGAAGAAAAAAAAGTTATGAAACTGTAAGTATAAACTCAAAGGACAGTTACAGTAAAAGCATGTTTAAGGTAACTATCCAGAAACTTAGGCCCAACAATGGGTTATGGTGTTTAGAAATATCTAAAATGGGACAGCCTTTGGTTCAGGGTGTGGAATAGATGAATAATGTGAAATGGAGGCAAGATCACCTGAAATTAAAGAGATTAAGCAACTGTGCAACCACAGTGCTGCAGAGGCTACTGACATTAAAGATAAAGTCACTCAGGAGAGTTTTTGTAGAAAATTATCTTTCTTCTTGTACATCAAATAAGAGGGGGATCAAATAATAAGAAATAAGAAAATATGAGAATGTAGATGAGTTAAGCCACTTGCTCAAGGTCACTCAACTAGATATATTGCACCTAGATCAGAGCCTGGTACATAACAAGTCTAACAAGCTAATAGTTATTCAGTGCTTGTTATGTACCATGCCCTGATCTAGGTGCAATTACTATTGTTATTGCTATTATTATCACTAAGAAACAGAGGCAACTGTTAAGAGTATTCAACTCAAAAGTATGTATTTTTTTTTTTTCAAATATACCAAGAAGTTTCCTTTTCTGCCTTACAATTATCCCCCAATCCCCACTAGTTCCCTGTAAGTGATAAAATTCTACTTTAAACTCAGGAAGTTGGCTGAAGTGGCTAACGTGAGACACCTTGTCTGTATCATTAAAACACACTTACACACAAACCTGTCAGGTTAATAGAGGTTGGTAAAGTCTCCACTCTCCCCAGGGGAGACCTTTCTGTCTACCCTTTCAGAAATTACCACTGTCAACCTCAATGACCTCAGGTAGGCACTGCTTTTAGCATTTTCATTTGGGTGAATACAGTCAGACTAGAATATTTAAACATTTTCTATAAAGTCTGGGGAATATCTTAATTCACATCAAAGAGTAGCATGCATATTCAGTGGTTCACAAGCCTGGTGTTCATCAGGATCTTGGATAGATCTGAATCCTAACATTAGTGAAGACTTCTAAGCTTATATCCAATAAGCTCCTCAGGAAAGCAGATCCTTATGCAATTAGCTTGGCTGTGGTCTGAAGATCAACTTGGGAAAAAACTGCATTAACTCTATATTTTGCAAACTTACTAATCTTAAGAACCACCTGAGGGAATTACTAATCATAAAAAAAAAAAATCTGGGCATTTTCTCTAAAGAATATTATTTGGCACATATGAAATTGGATGTGGGAATCTATATTTATATGAACCTCCACGTGATTTTTATAATAAATAAAGTTTGGGAAATTCTACGTTAACTAATTCTATGGACTGAATATTTGTGTCTCTCTCAAATTTACATGTTAAAACTTTAATTTCCAAGGTCATGGTATTAGGAGGTGGGACCTTTGGAAGATGATTAGGTCATGAAGATGGATCCTTATGAATAGGATTAATGTCCTTATAAAAGAAGCCTGAGAAGGAACCCTCACACTTTCTACCATGTGAAGACATAGGAGGAAGGTGCCATCAATGACCTAGAAAGCAGGCCTTTGCCAGACACTGAATCTGCCAGTACAGTGAGCTTGGACTTCCTGGACTCCAGAACTCTGAAAAACAAATTTCTGTTACTTATAAGCTATCCAATTGATGGTATTTTGGTCATAACAGCCCAAATGGACTAAGAAAACTAACCTGGCACAATAGATTCTCACTCTCCCTATCCAGTAAAATTTCAGGTCTCCCAGAGCCTTGTTCCCCTAGGTGAGGTGCCTCAGCATTGACATAATCTGGAAGATTTCAGAAGTTCAGAATCTTGGACCTACCCCCAAACTAGTGAATATGAATCTTCATTTTACCAAAGACACTAAAGAATTACAGGTTAAAAATTTGAGGCTAGAGAGCCTCTACCTCAGGAATTCCCTTTCTTCTCACTCCCAGTCAGCCTTAATTTGGAAGAGGCCATCTTTCCTTTTTACTGGGAAGCATTTCCTGATTCCTGTTAGCTCTTTTTCTACAGGAATTGATCAAGCAAGCGTCTTATAACATTTAGTGGTTCATCTTAGGTAGGTCATTTCTAACTCAACTCCCCAGTCCACAAAAGCTGAGAATCAACCCTGACCCATGGCCTTGGATGATTTCTCTCCTGTGTCACCAACTCCCCTGGAGAGAAAATAGAATTAGTACCACTGGGAAACCACAGAAAAATATATTCCAATCCAATATTAGAAACAATCAAACAAAGAATCAGAGGTAGCCATGGATGACAAGAAAACAGATATCAATGAGTAACTGTGAGTTGCACTTCACAAGAAGCTTCCAAGAACGTGCCGGAAGACTATCTGACAGAATGCTTAAAAAAAAAAAAAAAATCCAGAACCTAATATGGGTTATAATTTCTTACTTTTAATACCCCTCTCTGTCATTTTTCTATTCTTACAAACATTAATAGGTAATATTTGTCATGTCCTAGAAAACAGAATAAGATTATCCTTTATATGAACACTTTTCAAAGTATATTCTACATTTAATTTTATGTAATGTTATGTTTTTAAAGTACGCAAACAAATAAGTTTGAGAATCAGTCAGTGAACTATCATCATACTTCTTAGAGCCTTTTTAATACATTAATGTTCTTTGTGACCACCTCCTACCCCCGTATGAATAGGGAGAAAGCAGGGATTTTAACAATGTTTGACCATGGATTGCTTTTACTTTCTTTTTTCCTTTTTCCACAGAAACTCTCATAGCAGTACATACAATTTGAAAAATGAAAACATATAAATAAGTCCTCAAAAGCATCAAATCCACACACAAATTGTATTGTTTTCCTACCTAGCAGAACATCTATATGCTCTGCCACCTTGCATGGGAAAATGATCCTGCAAATAAACATACGTCATCACAGCCAAGTAGTATGTGCCATTTTACTCTCACTTTTTCAAAATATAAAATACTACAGTAGTAGTAATAACCTTAGCATTTATTTACCCAAATTTCACTATATTTGACATGCTTAAAATACTGGAAAACAATATAATATTGGAATTTTCTTCCTTTATGCTTAAAAACTGGAATAATGATAAATATACATGTTTTTAATTGTAACTAGAGTACTGGACGTTATTATACAATTTTATTTTAATTTGGTAAATCTGAGTCTTTGATGAATACATTTTAAAACAATTATCAAAACCGTAGAAAAAATGCATTTTTAACTTAGGTTATCTTCCTGGAAATAGATAATTGGACCGCATTCATTTGAAAAATCTGACACTTTCCCAAATCTACTGTTGGTAATAATAACTCAACATAAGGTCTCTGGAAAAACTTAGACTACCTCACTGACCTCCAATTGTGCATGTACAAACTTGAAAATACACACACACCCACACACATGATAACCTGATATAGTGTTCCCAATCCAATCATGTAGGCTGTCCTAGTGATAGATGTTGATCATTGCACAATTGCATCAGCAGCAGCCATTGGCATCAATTATTGAGATGACTAAAATAGTCACGTTAGCTTTACTATGTTCTGGTCATTTTGTGTTTATAGCTCAGCCTTTGCAAAGTCATTTTAAATAGATGTGAAATAGGAGCAGTTCTTCAATCAGCCTTCATGACAACTGGTTCCATGGTCATACTGATGCAATGAAAATATTGTCATTTTTCCCTTTGCAGCTCAAGAATGGAATAAAACATGCTATATAAACATTTTTATATTGCCATGATTTATCATCTGGAAAAAAATGAGATTTTAATATTACTTTCAAGGAGATGGGGAAACGCCAAGGTAAATAGAGAGAAATGTCATTATGCTGAATAGTGAACTCTTTTGGTGTTTTTCAACCCATATTTTACAGAGTGAATATACACTTTAAATAGTTATAATGTAAAATGAAAATGTACAATTTTGAATGACCAATACATTGCATTTTTAAAAATCAATTTTTAAGTTGAAAAAAGGTACCAGAAATAAATTTTAGAAATTCCCTTAAAAATAATCAGCTAAAATAATTTCAATGGTAAAATATAAATTTATAAATTTATTTTGATAACATTAGAATGTTTGATAACTCTTCTGTCCAGCTTTCTAGAAACAGGGTTATCAATCAAATAACTGGATGTATATGAAGGTTATAGTTACATCTGAGAATATATCCTGTTTATAAGACCAAGGTTTATCATATGGAGTTATGGTGTCTATATATAAACTATGCACATTACAATAATTTTATCTTTTAACATTCATGTCTGTGGCATGGATCTAATCATTTTAATTACCCAGAGATAAAATTAGGTCCACACAATATCAGTTGCCTGAAAATAGACTAAACTATTTTTCTTCTATATGTTTTTTCCTCCCATATCTGGTGCCCCAAACTGCATTAATATTCACATTAAATTGGAATTATTACTCTGAGATTTTTTTTGTTGCCTCAGGTCCAATTTTAGTTTCTCAGCAGAGGCACTGTCAGTATAGCATAGGGAAACGAGTGGCTTTTGAGCTAAATAACCCCAGTTTTGAACTTAACACTGCCAGGTGTTCATCTGCCATTAACAGTTAACTTTATTCTGCCAAATCACAGTTTCTTTATTTGTAACATAATAATAATAAATGCCCCACTAGCCAGATTGTTTAGAGAATTAAGTTAGAAATGTACATGCACCACCTTGCACATGTGAAGTGCTTAAATGTAGAGGTTGTTGCTCTTAGGGTGATTTTATTATCTCTTTTCTTTACCTAATTACTTTTGACCTATCTTTTGTTTATAATTATGTGTGTTTTAATTTTTGAAGAGTCTTTCTAAGCAACTTTGGTGAAGTGTTTAAGAAACCAATATGAACTTGTCTGCTTTCTAAGGCTTTCTTATTCTTATTTTAATCTACATCATTACACCATAATAAACAGTAAACATGGTCTAATGGGTTTCCTTAGTTCTGAGAATCTTGCTAATGAATCATTGAACGTAGGGGTGGTCTTTGGGACTTCCCAAACTACAGCATGATTTTACACTGAGGAGGTATTTATGTCATACTTTTAAAATGTTTTAAAACACACACAGAAAGAGAGAGAGAGAGAGAGAGAGAGGATTTCAACAAAAGGATTAACCTCTTGAAAACAAATCATCGTTTTCAAGGTTGTTTTACAATTATTTTTACATTTGAAAATTTACTTGTGGAAAATTTTCTACAAAATATATGTTTATATGGTTTCAGTGCCACATGCCATGACCATTTATGTGGCACCACAATTTTTGAGGCAGCATAGCAGAGTGAGTGAGGTCATAAAGCCATATTGCCTAAAGTCGATCCTGGCTCTTAATATGAATTTAGTCCATTATGTAATTTAACTTTACCTTGATTTCCTCATTTATAAAACAGAGATAATTCTAGAGTTCTGCTATTTTTGTTAGGGTTCAATTAATTTGTACATGAGAAGTCAGCACAATGTCTTTAGTATTATTAATAAAAAACATTTTTTGCTTTAATTTTTAAATTTCATCCTTAAATAATTTTGGTTGGTTTCAGCATACCTTTTCGTCCAGAAATGAATGTTGAGTGCGCATACTAAGTTGTTTTTATGCTAATTTGCAGTAAAATTGGCTATGTATAACATTTTTGGTTGATGACGTTTGTTTTAATTTTACAATATTTCTTCATTGCTCCAGGAATTTAACATAGCACAAGAAAAAATGACTTTAATTTTATTTCTTCATAGTTAGCATTTTTTGTGTTTGGATGCTAATAGGATCTACAGTTTATTTTTATTTTAGGGTTATTTTTATTATGCAAATTTTTATAAAACAAGTTTTACTGTATTGTTTTGGACTCTTTCTAGTTATACCCATAATTTGAATCTCCATATCAATCACTATCTCCCTCATTATTTTATTTTATATCCTTTCTTTCAAATTTGAAAAATATTTTCTAGTTTGTCACTTCATGAGTGATCTTTTCCCCCAGGATTAATAATGTTCAATAAATGCTCTAATGTTGATTTTTGGTTATTATGTTAATTTTGTTATTTTACAAATATTTTCATCTTTTTCACCTCCATTTTTTACTTAGCCACAGACTTGGAAATCCATTCTGCTCTCTATTCTTCTTAGCTTATATTTTGCTTTTTCTTCTGTTGACAGAGGACATGTATGCCATGAAAATCTTCAGGATAAGCCTTTAATTTCACTCTATAAGCTTCTATCATAGGCCACATTATTGTGCCTATTTTTCCTCTATCTAGTGGGGATTTGTTTAGATAGGGTGTTCACTAATAAGCATAATGTCACTTTCCATTTATACTACTCTAGATTTACTTAGACATAGGTGAAAATATTATTGTGAGGTCTACACACAGAAGGCAAGTTGTTTAAATGACCGCCAACCATTTTTGCAGTTTCTGTGGGCATGTCTTTAGTACCACTTACGCCTCATGACCAGAACTCTCCCTTTGCACTCCAGAACACTCGGACATTCAAAGCCTACATATATAGAAATCTATATTTGAAGTAGGATGCTGTGACTCACACTCAGTTTCTCATCTCAGGTTCTGTTGTTTCTTAGTTATTCATGTGACCTATAAAATGAAGTGCTAATGGAATTTGTATCAGGAAAACCTACTTTGGGTTTTTCTGCAAGCAATGTTTACACAATAGATGTCTGACTACTTAGAACTGTCTTGCTGGAGGAATCTCTGACCAGCATAAAACAAACACGACTTAGGTCTACTTACTTTCAGAGCCATATATTTGGATTTTCCTGCAGTTCAGATGGTAAAACATACACGCATCATCATACTCAGGAGTCCATTCAGCACCAGGTGTTTTGTAGACAGTGGAAAATCATCTCATCTTTTGCCAACCAATTGACTAAAAAAATCTAATGATCAGTACTATTAAATGCTTTCACCATTGTTCTCTTCTATGATAGGTTAGTTGATAGTTGGTTCAGGCTAAGAAAAAAACTCCTAAGAAGTTACCATTTTAAAAGTCTTCTTTCAACTGTTTCTAACGCAATAGAAAATATATATTTACACACAACAAATAAGGTAAATAATAGATTATCATTAAAACCTGAAATATAGAAACATAATTAAGCCTTAAAGCAACAGAAAAAGAGCCAAAGAAGTTACCGTTCCTTTATAGGCTGTAATTGAATCAAGCACACTTAATGATAACAAAATTATATGGGGTTCTACATTTATAACCTCTTTGCCTCTTATATTGCCAAGGAATGCTCAAAGGAAGAGAGGAGGCAGAAGTTTGAACTAATTAGAGGACATACTAATTACTATGTTGATGTTTCAGCACAACTAGCTCACTGATCAATGACAGAATCCAAGTGAATGTCTACAGTTTTATGTTGCCTTAAAAATCTCCGTGAATTTTCAAAGGCACATTTATTATCCTTATAGCTTGCCTGTGACCTTGTTAATTCACATCAAAGATCTCAAATACAATTATTTAAAAGTTTTCACCATTAAAAAGTGGGTATATAAAGATCTGGGACTTTGTAACACACAGGAAGGTTTTATCTGCTGGCCTTGACACTTTAGTACATGGCTGTTTGATGACCCTTGGCATTGATACAACAGCATTTGGTTTTGTTTTTCTTCCTGGGGAAGTGTCTGGTATTGACCTCAATCTCTTGCTTTTATTGCCTAGCAACTGGTACATTCCTATATTTCTCTTTAGATAGGCATATACCAATTAACCTCAAGTATCCTAATTCAAAGCCGATACTTTTCATAAGCTATGAACTCTGAGTACTTTGAATTGGCCTGAAGGCTGACATCAGAACTTGTACAGACCAATACATGTCTTCCCTAGTTTTGAGTTATATTTCAGTGTTTTGGAAGAGACTTTGTAAAATTTCCCCGTATGGGACTAAGAAAGACAAGACAATATGCCTCACCTCCAACCCTCACTACACAATTAATTTCCCCTCCATCTTCAGAAAAAGAGCAAATTAAGATGTGAAACTGCATCACATAGTAGGTCTTAGAATACAGACTCTGAGGCCAGGCAACTTCAGTCATAATACTAGTTCACATACTTATGAAGGAGTAATATTGTATAAGATATTTAAACTTGTAGTAGTTCAATAGAACAAACTTCGTAAGTTAGTTGCCAGGATTATGTAACTTTATGAGAATAATTACACCTGCAAAAATTTTGTAAGAAATTGTTTCCTTTAAAAACACTGCCTGCTTGATATTTTCATATAAATAATATGGATTGAAGAGGGATATGCCCCCTGAACTGTTTCAAATAAAGCAGTAACTTAAGTCTTACTGGATGTTGTCTGTTCACTTGGTTTTTGTAAAAGAAGATTGATAAAATAAGTCAGAATACTTACACCATGTGAAGTGGCTGTCAAGTGGTAAGCATAAACCAATGATTCTCTTTGCCTTCTCTGTAAAATAAACAAACAAACATATATTTACAGTCTTTTGAAAAATTAACATTTCAAGCAGAGAGCTGAAATTAGTGTGACTGATAATCATTGGTTATTAACTTATTTATTTCTAAGTATTTATCAAGTATCTATACTACGAGTGGCAAGCATCGTTTTAGGCACTAGGAATACAATAAAGTGCAAAGCTAACAATTATCCTTGCTCTATAGAACTTACATTGTAGTGGAAGGAGACAGACAATTAATACAATATTTAAATGATAACATATACACGTTTGTAAGTAAATGCAGATGCACACGTGTTAGGAGGTAATAAGGTATATAGTTAAAAATTTTAAAGTAAAACATAAAGTTTAAAAGTAGAACAGTGTAAGGAGGTAAAGGATGTAGGAAGGCTGGTAGTGAAGTTGCAATTTAAATAAGATAATGTGGTCATCACTGAGAAGGTAAAATTTGAGAAAAGACTTGCAAGAATGTTTATAATACCACTTTGGATAATGAACAAAATGACAAGTGGGGGGGGGGGAAGATTTAAACAGTTCATGATTCTGAAATGTTGCCTAATTACTTGAGTAGTTCAAGCCTAGAGAAGTAAATAAAGTTTGATTTTGACAAGGACCTAAAATATGAAATAAATATTGATAATAAAGCATCAGGGAAAGGTTGTGGTTTTACCTATTCTAGGTAGCAGAGTTTTGACTAAAATTGTCTTATAGAGCAATTTCAAGACTGGTTTCTAACATTTGTCTATCCATCATTCTATATGGAAAGATTATTTCATTTAAGGCCATATATAATTATCAAAAAGGTGAATTGAAATAGGAATGATACACATTTTTGGAGAGCCAACTTAGGTGCTTATTTTTATTTAAACAATAATGCAGGACCTGTAGCTGAGGCTAGGACATGAATACTAGACTGAAATGAAGAAATAGGTCCTAATTATGGGTCTATTTCTTCTGCTGATTGCCTTTATGATTTCATCTCTTAGTTAGATTGGTCTGTTGTGTTTACCAAAGCCCTTATTCTCACTTACCAATCAAGAGCTTGAACAAATTTCCCTCTGAGTGAGTTTTATTAATAGATTGCTGTATAACTTGTTCCCCACACTAGAGTCTACAACAAGCTAAATGCCTGCTTCTTCACTCACCCATGAATGGATAAGTTCTGCTCCAGTCATTTCTAAGAATTAGGAATGCTAAATCTTGCCTCCTTAGTAGAGCCAGGAGAGCATGACAACCTCGTACTAAAGTCAGACACAATTTTGACAGCTGCGTCTAATACATAAACATCTGGGTAAACTTGGGCAAATTCCTTAACTTGTTCAAGTCCAATTTTTCCTTACATGAAAATGGAAATAACACAAATATCGACCTCAAAGCATTATAATGATAATTAAATAAAATAGAACACAAAAATCAGGGCCGTGTCCAAAAGATGTTTAAAGATTTATAAGCATCTCTCTTAATGAATTTTGTTAAATTATTTTCCAGACACTCAAGTAAAACCCATGTAGGGGAAATTCGATCTAGATATCACTAATATTCAATCTACTCCCCTGGGAAAGTATTGTATAGTCCCAATTGTGAGCATCTCCCTTTTGGGGGTTACAGAAATCTTGAGACTCTCCTAGTATCCAGTCTATATCTATTCCCAAGAGACAAAAGTACTGAATAACCCTGCTCAAAATGACTGGATGAAACCAAACCAAAAAATGTCACTTCAAAATTGGTAGTAAACTTAAATAAAGGGAATTGGGCAAAATAAATTTTTTCCTATATCAAATATGTATTCTATTGTCACTCTCAAAGAAGAAAATATTGTTAGATGATGAGACTGATCTCAAGTATATGAATAATTATTAAATAGGAAATATTTAGCAGCAAATTTTTTTAACAAAAAGTAAAATGAGAAGGAATAGATTTAGCTGGTAGCATCAGAAGAGGTCACTGAAATAAAGATGATATCTCACACATTGAAAATCTTCAAGAGATTGTCTCATTATCTGGGGCAGTTTAAGTAAATCCCTGCTGCTAATGGAAGAACAAGTTACATAACCCAACTACCCAGTTCTCACTGTGGAATCTCTCTACAATTTCACAACTGCACTTTTAGAGGCAGAATGTAAAAGTAGCAAGGGAGGACATCAAAGTTTTTACCTGGAAATAGACAATTTCCTGACATCTACAACATATATATAAAAGAAATAAATATTGATGATAAAGCATCAGGGAAAGGTTTTGGTTTTACCTATTCTAGATAGCAGAGTTTTGACTAAAATTGTCTTATAGAGCAATTTCAAGACTGGTTTCTAACATTTGTCTATCCATCATTCTGTATGGAAAGATTATTTCATTTAAGGCCATATAGAATTTTTTTTATATATATACACACACACATATATATGTATATATACATATATACATACACACACATATATATGTATATATATACACACACCCATATATATATTTGCACATATATATATCTCTCTCTCCACAAGGTAGCTGAAGATTTTTGAAAAACATTATATATTCAATTTACATTTTGCTCTCTAAAAGTTTAAGTTCACATTGCTCATTACTAGTGAATAAAAATTTACCAAGAAGTCCATTTGCTAGCCTAACTTGACCTTTGGGAATAAGAAATATTTTTTCAGATGTTAATACATTACAATAACAGCTATAATGCAATGTAGTATTGAGTAGTTCGACTTCTTACAAAGAGCAGTGTACTGTCTTTTACTATTTTAAAATAGCAATAGCTTCTATTTTCTTAGAAAATCTTCCTTGTCAGTAGTAATAAACCACAGCCACCTCTAAGTTATTAAGTGTAATTGTCTGCACTGTGGAACATTTGACCTGGTGTTTCTTCCACTCACTCCTCAAGATAACTTTCATTTTGGCAATTTCACTACTCATCCAGAACTACCCCAGTAGGTGAGCAGAGAAATAAAAAAAGATATAAGATCCATCAGCTAATTGTCACCTTTTTAACAGCTTAGAAACAGTTTGATGGAGCTTGAATATAGTTGGTAAAATAAGGTTTGAGGATTATCTGTGATTAACATAAAACTTTCTATAGTCAGATGAATTACAATACATGGTCAAGTTTTCACTGAACTAAACTACAATTAGGTTTCTGCTTTATGTGAGGATTCTATGTATCCCAGATCATTTTTCTCATGAATTTTTAAACATTCTGATACTCTCCAAATATTTTCATTTTACCTTCCTCTTTTAGGCATTCAAAAGTTGTCCCCAAGTGACTTATTTAAATAATCAAACATGAAAGAAATACATTGTGTCAGGATTGGTACTTATATTCTACCTTCATTGACAACAGCCAAGAGCATATTGTTTTGCTGCTTCTTGATTTGGAGTAACTCAAAACTTTGCCCAAGTAATATTTTTCTTTCCCTCAAACTGATGCACTTCACTTTAAATAATTAGCTAATACTGAACTTAAATTTGCTTTCTTATAGGTCCACCTCCATGCTACTTCAAAATGCCCCTAAACTACCTACCATGAAGGATTATCTCCTCTAAGAATACAAATATTTGTAGTCAGTCACCATAACCTCCATAGTTTTTTCAGAAAACTATTCATATTCAAAAAACCATAGTTTTTTTCAGAAAACTATTCATATTCAGCTATTTTAATATTTTTCCAAAGTCAGTTCCTCCAACCACTACATTTGTATTGTTCTTTTTAAAATTCCTGTCCTAGTTTTTATTGTATGTTTTCAAGGTTAAAAAGTCAATGAAATATTTTAAGCTATCTCTCTGGAGCTATGCAAAAAAGACTGATGACCTTTCAATTCATTCCAGAAGTGGTGGTTCCCCACAATTTCTTATCAGTTTATACAATAATGATAGCAGCCATGGCCAGAGTCTAGCGGTCACTGTGATGATGCCAACTGTGGTGAGGGAGGTGCAGCCCAGGCTGCACACTTCAGGAAACCAGTAGGAACTGATAACAAGCGGAAGCCTCATTCCCTTTTGAGTTGGCACGGTGGGAGCCTCTCTCTTTTCAGGTGCAGGTGTAGCTGCCCAGCAGTGGCTGCAAACACAAGCATCCCTGTGCTCTAGGGGGCTAGGAGCAGGAAGGAGCCTTGCTCTCCCAGGAACAGCGGCAGCCACCCAAGTCATGGCCGCAGGCCCAGGCACTGTTGTAACCTGGCTGGGTATGCACACACTCAGGGCAGCACTGACATGCTACCCCCTGCCATCTCAGCCCCCTCCCGACTTTGGGCACTGAGGAGCACAGGAGGGAGGCCAAGGTGGGGTTGAGGGTAGCTTGGCACTGGGCTGCAGATGCCCTTGGCACAAACAGTCTGGGTTCCAGGAACAGCAGCAGAAGACAAACAGGTTCACGGGTGGAAAGGGGTGGGTCCCCAGTGCAGCCCCATTTCCAAGTTGGGAAAGGCCTGAAGCCTGGTGGCTAGGCTACCAATCCTGTCAACCACCTATAGCTGCCCATGGACCAATCAGCATGCACTTCCTCTCACCTGAAGCCCACAAAATCCCCAGACTCAGCCAGGCTCAAAAAGAGATGATGGGACAACCAGCTGCCGAGAGGAGCTGACCATCTGTGGAGAGGAGCTACCCACCCCAGGGTCTCTTCTCTACTGAAAGCTGAAAAGACGATGGGACATTCAGCTGTGGAAAGGAGCTACCCACCACAGAGTCTCCTCTCTGCTGAGAACTGAACACTCGTCAGGATGCCTTGGCTGCAGAGAGGATCTACCCATTGTGGGTCTTGTCTGAGCTATTCTATTGCTCAATAAAGCTCCTCTTCACCTCGCTCACCTCCACTTGTCCATGTATCTCATTCTTTCTGGGCATGGAACAAGAACTTGGGACCTGCCAAATGTCAGGGCTGAAAGAACTATAAAACAAACAGGGCTGAAACACACCCCTTGCTCATCACATTGCAGGTGACATGAAGGAGAAAAGAGCCATGGCCCTTCAGGGACCCCAGATCTGGATTCCTGGGTCAGGGCTGTGATAACCTCTCTGAAGCTCTGCAGTTCCTGGTGTCTCCAAGCTTCCAGGTGCCATCATGTTCCCCATGCCAGCCCTGGAAGCTGCTTGTGGTACATCAGGTCCAGCTGCAACCTCAGAGCCTGCCTGGCTGTGTGTGGTGCCCATACCTCACTCTCACTTGCTCACATACTCCTTGCTGCTTTGCTTCCAGGCATAGGATCCAGTCCAGTAGCAGGAGCCAAGCACAGCCTGACAGGCCAAGTGGGCCCAAGCAAAACTCAGGCAAAAGCACCACTGGCCAAAGAAGTTTCCGGCTGACCAAGCGACACCCCAAAGATCCCATAATAATAATGTACCAATAATTCAATATAATCTCATTCTGGATGAAAAAACAAGGAAAGAGTGGGAACAAAGGCAATTCATTCCATAACAGTCATTGAGAACTCATTTTTCTCCCAAAGGACTGGAAATGTGAAGAATGATCTGATCTGTTGGGAAACAGCCCTGAAAGAAAACTTCTGTGGGATTTCTGAAATGCTTTCAAGACTTTTGTCTAAAATTACTAATATCATTCAATTTGTTTTCAAAAATGAAAAGTGATCTCCAGTATTTTCTTCAACCCAACCTAAAAATAAGGAAGTAATAAACATTACTGCTTTAGATAACTTATTTTCCTTTGCTTTTTTTAAGAGACAAGGTCTCTCACGCTGCTCCCTGAGCTGGAGCTCAGTGGCATGATCATAAGTCGCTGCAGCCTTGAACTTCCGGGTTCAAGTGATCCTCTGGTAAGGTGAGCTCCCGAGAAGCTAGGACTACAGGAATGTGCCATCACGCCTGGCTAATCTAGATAATTTCTAAAGATACAATTTACATAATACAATTGTGACTGGAGTTAGCTAGTTCATTTTAAAATAAATTGGTATCAATGAAGTTAATTATGGGGGCAGCACTTCTTCCCTATGCCCTACCTCCCACACCAGCACTCCCTTTCTCCCACCAAACTCCCACACATAGACAAACCCTTAGATAACAATCTCTAATACAAACTCCCCGAGTACATGCCTTGGAAAGAGATGCTTTTTATTCATCTATTCATTCTTGTATCCTTTGAACCCAAATAGGCATGTAAATACATGTTGTTGATTCAATGAATTATTTACTGAGTGAAAATAAGATAAATGAGACTGTGTACATCATCAAGCCTAAAACAAATGCTAGGAAAAGAAATCAGAAAATATTTTGAAAAATCAATACCCATGTTCAAAGCCAGAGTCTAGAAATAACATTTCTAATTGTCTTCTTGATTTTTATTTTATTCTGGAAAAGAGTAAAACACAACTTTTTACATGTTTTTAATCCTCTGTTTTTCACCCATTTCATTTAACCTCTGAAATATAGATATTTTACTTATTCGAAACAGCATACAACAAGTTAGTTACTGGAAAAAACTATTCTAGTAAGTGTCATTACCCTAAGTAGCACCTAGATCTTGTCACTTACTATAAACACTCTGATAAGCCATGCATGTGGGGAAAACCTGTAGGCCCAAAATAGAATAGAGCATACCATTAAAACTTGCAGAAGCTTAATTTAAAAAATAAAAATAAAAAATCACCTAGATTGGAGGTGATTGACCCATGGAGCTAAATGACCCACCTGATTAGTGATATCCCTAAAACAATATACAATGGATTTTGCAGAATAAAATGAATTTCTCTTGCAAAATTCTCAGACACGAAGTCCAGATGTTTTCAGTGATGTAATAATAAAAAAGACAATTTATTCTATTGATCTCTCTGTGATTGTTCTCATCACAAAACATAAAGAAGACTGAAATTAACTCTTGTTAAAGCTTATGTGACTATGTATCCTGATCTCATTTATGAATATATACATTTTGAATTCTTGGACATCAATTTCCAAACTATACCAGATAATGAGTTTTTTATATGATTTTCTAATTTCCCTATGAATAATAAATATTTCTTCTGGAAATGAGAGAGATAACGCTCTATTATTTTACTTCAGTGCTCTTCAATGCTTTTCAGTGACCTTCTATCTCTCATCTCTTGTCTTTGTTAATGATTTCTCCTTTTCTGATACTTAGAAGCTTATTGGGTCCTTTGATTCTTTTCTCATTTTCTTCAGGTATAATTTGCAGCATGCATTTCACACTTACTAAAATTCTCTATCTTTTATGATAGAAAGCAACGTAATTTTATTATTATTCCTTAATGTTTGGCCCAGAAAAGCCCCTCTGCTTGTGACAAATATTGGTTAATAATTTCCCTACCAGTTCTAGACTCCTTTTGAATCAAAACTGAAGCAACTGCAGAAATCTCTTGGCTTCTGTTGTTCTTGATTCCTAAACTAACACATGCTGGCCCTAAGCTATAACGGGCTGAATGTGACCATAGTGGCCAGAGGTAAGAAGCTGAGCTTATATCTGCTGCAGAGTCTCTTGATGACTGTACATAAATTTCATTACAAAAACCAATATAATGTTCACTAGTAAAACTAATGTTATGCCAGGCACAGTGGCTCACACCTGTAACCTCAGCAGCTTGGGAAGCCAAGGTGGGAGCATAGCTTGAGCCCAGGAGTTCAAGACCAGCCTGGACAATGGAGTGAGATCTCCTCTCTATAAAAATGTAAAAAAATTAGCCGGTGTGGTTGTGCAGACCTGGAATCCCAGCTACTCAGGAGGCTAAGGTGGGAGGATCACATAAGCCTGGGAGGCAGAGACTACAGTGAGCCATGATTGTACCACTGCACTCAAGCCTGGGCAACAAAGTGAGATCCTGTCTCACATACACGCGCAAAATCTAATGATATTATAAAATTATGTAAATTAATTTTAATACGTGTTTTGTTTGTTTCCACATGATAACTAGCATTAATCTAAAACCTTTTAAGAAGTAGAAACTTATAATCATCAGGTTTGTTTTTTCTTAAGTAAATAGCATTTTTGTTTAACCATACTGCTTCAAGGCCAAAGCTTCACTTTCATCTTACTAGTTCTATTCCATGCATCAAGTTATTTTTTCTGACACTTTTAAAAGCCAAAAGCTAACCCTTGATGCACATATCTCTCTTGATGATACTTCTTTTCTTGTTTCTTGGGAAATAAAATCTGTTCTATTTCTCAAATTTTTATTAATTTGATATTTAAAAATATTAGCAGTAAATCATGACATTATATTTTAGGTGCATCTGTTTCATACCCTTCACCATTAAAAATTAAAATAAACTTAAATCACATATTTACATGTATCTATTGGAGTATGTGTTTACAACATTAATATTAAAAATATATGCCTGATAAGTGAATTTTGCAAAATACTGTGAAACAAATTTCGTATTTGCTTTTGTTTAGAGAGTAATATTTAAATGATATTATAAATAAACAAAATCAGATTATATTTTTCAGAATAAAACCATTTAACAATTTACAATAATACTATAAGTGTGAAGGTCATAATAGGGCTTATGCTGACAAGTTGGATATAAAATTGAGATCTGAGATTTTAAGTATAAAATAGTACATAACACATCAAAGGAGAAATAAGCAAAGTCATGTTAAAATATAGAAAGGGTTCGGGGTCAATATAAAAAAATGTATTTCAAGAGATGAGTTAGCAGTAGAAGTCTATACAAAATAAGTATTGGAGAGCCATGTTTTGGCAAGGCTCACTGAAGCCCTGTCCAAAGGAAATGGCTTCCCTGCCAATGGCTCAATCACACCAGATCCTCTGGCAAATCTAGTCCTCTCATATTCAGATGCCAACAAATATCTGGATCATAAGACTTTCCTGCCCTGCTTCAGCAAACTTCAACATATAATTTGGCTTCCAATGCAGACCAGCTTAAAGGGAAAGATTGTGCTGGCTACACTCCCGTAAATATGCATGCGCACATGATAGCTCTATTTCTTTTTGGAAATTAGCATATTGACATTCTGGTTTTAAATTTTTTGCGATGTATAATTTGAATCCATACTCATACATGGCAAGGGCTAAAAGTCGTTCATTACATAAATAAATGAAAGGTAGATCTACATACATTGTGACAGTAAATTAAATATTGTGAACCTCTCAATGTGAAAGCCAGACCAAGTGAATTTTTCAAGGTATGAGATGACAGGTGAAGCTTATTTGCAATCTGACTGCCCTCTTTTCCTAGAGGTACATCTACCTCATGTAGTGTTTTTCCTCTAAACTTTTACTTCAATCATATCAATGTCTCTGAGAACAACAAGAACACTTTTGCATTTTCCTGTAAATGAAGAGAGAACAATACCCACTCTAAAAACACTTAAATTTGGTGGATCAAAAACACATACTTCAGTATTTTTTCTGCCAAAACCTAGCATTAAAGTTATTTTTAGACATAAATTTACAAGGTCAAATAGTAACTAAGTCTCATAGGACAATAAAAGAGACACTAGAACAAAAGTTTAGAATTGGAAAGCAGAAGAAACCTGGGAACTCATTTAGCAAAAAGTGACACATTTTAAAAAGTTTAAATCTCAATATCTAAAACTAGTAATATAGGGAAGGCAGAGTAAATTCATTCTGAACTTCTAATAAGCCTGGAAGCAGGTGGCATCAGGGCTTCTGGAAACAGAAATGAAAGCTACAATAAAGGCAGGAGGGCTGGCAAAAAGCGTAAGCAGTCAGGTCACCCTACAGGTTTCCTACCCACACTATCCAAATGAGTCATGGTGCCTACCCACACTGGCAAAAGATTGAAGTTCAATTCTCTGAAGAGGGTAAATCAGAGGATCTGTGGAGTGGGAATACTGAACATGGTTTGCAGTCAAGATCTTTTACTGAAAACAAGGTTAAATATAGGCTTATAAACCGAATGTTCAGATCCCAGCCCTCTTTTATCATTCAGTCCTTAAAACTCCACAGCCAAGCTTATACTTTATTAGAAGATAAAGGGAAGAAACCTTCACTGATAAATCTGACTAGTCCATGAGAAAATACATAAGCATCTTGATATCAGGTTTTCCCTAATAAATTGGCCGTTCCACCAGATCAGCTCAATTAATTTATTCAATAATCACTAGGCCCTGCTCACATACAGAAATTCTTGTAAGATTATTTAAGTGAAGTTCATTGAAATAAATTTGCATAAATTGGGTCTTTCTAAAGTATACAATTCAATTATCTCAGAAAAATATGTACTGTAACAACCACCACCAATATCATAATATGAAATATTTCCATCACCTTAAAAATTATCTTCTGCCCCCTTGCAGACAATCACCTCCTTACACTCTATGAGTTCTTGACAACTACTGATTTGTCTTTTGTCCCCATAGTTTTTCTTTTAATAAATGTCATACAAATGGAATCGTAATTTATGCACATTTTAGTATCTGGTTTCTTTCAACAGCATAATAGTTTTGAGATTCATCCATGTTGATGCATGTATTAGTAGTTTGTTCCTTTACTTGCTAAATACTATCCCATTGTACAGATATCACAGCTTAGTTTTCCATCGACCAATCAATAGAAATTTGAGTTGTTTATTGTAGATATTATGAATAATGTCTAATCTCCCATGAACATTTATGTATGTATGAGTGCCTCTACATATACTTGGTATCTTAATAATACTTAGTGTTCTGATACATTATATATATGTATATATATACATATTAAGTATATATATACATTAAGTATATATATATTCATTTCTCTTTGATAGTACATAGTTATAGAATTGCGGTGTCATATGTAGTAGGTTTATTTAACTTTAAAAGAAACTGCCAAATTATTTTCCAAAGTGGTTGTATCAGTTTGCCTACTCACTAACCATGTATGAGTATTCCAGGTGCTTCGTATCCTTGACAAATATTGGCATTAACAGTCTTTTAATATTATCCATTACACCTATATGTAAAGTGTCAACTTATTGTGGTTTCAATGCATTAATTAATTTGATAATTTATTATATGAAGCATATTTTCATGGGATCAATTGCTACCAAAATATTTTACTTGATAAAGAATCTGCTGGATGTTTCTTTTTTCTTTTTTTTTTTTTTTTTTTGTGGTTTCTTTGTAGTGTCTTTCAAAGGGCAGAAGCTTTTAATTTTGTTGTAATCAATGTTTTAATTTTTTATGTATGTGATTGGTAACTTCTGCATCCTAAAGAATACTGTGCTTGCCTAACTCAAGATGCAAACATACTTTTTTGTTTTCGTTTTTTTCTAGAAATTTAGCTTTTATGTTAAGTCTTTGACCTGTTTCAAATTAATTTTTTTTTTTTTTTTTTTTTTTTTTTTGAGACTGAGTCTGGCTCTGTCGCCCAGGCTGGAGTGCAGTGGCCGGATCTCAGCTCACTGCAAGCTCCGCCTCCCGGGTTTACGCCATTCTCCTGCCTCAGCCTCCCAAGTAGCTGGGACCACAGGCGCCCGCCACTTCGCCCGGCTAGTTTTTTGTATTTTTTAGTAGAGGCGGGGTTTCACCGTGTTAGCCAGGATGGTCTCGATCTCCTGACCTCGTGATCCACCCGTCTCGGCCTCCCAATCAAATTAATTTTTTGTGATGACGTCAAGGTAATTGTTATGGTTCTTTTGTTTTAGTTGTTGTTGTTGTTGTTTTCTTCTGTTTTTACCCTTTTTTACCCATCTTCATTAAAGTATAACTGCCAAATTATTTGGATTTTCTTCCCATGTGTCAGTTGTTAAGCCAATATCACACTGCCTTGGTTATTGTAGTTACATAAGTATCTAAATCAGGTAGCATAGTGTGAATTTTCAACTTTTTATTTTGAAAATTCCTTGGCTTTTCTAAGTCTTTTGAAATTCCATGTAGATTTGTTATCTTGTCAATTTTTATAGAAAAAACGCTTCTAAAATTTTACTGGAATTGCATTAAATTTGTAGATCAACTTGCAGAGAATTGACGTCTTAATAATACTTAATATTCTGGTATATGAAAACAGATTACCATTTACTTTACTCTTTTTAAATATACCTCAGTAACAGAGTGTAAATTTTAGTTTACTTGGCTTGCACATATTTTGTAAAATTTTCCTAATTATTTCATATTTATATAATATTCTAAATGACATTATTTTCATATTTCAATGTTTAGGTACTTCTTGCCACCCTACATAATTTATTTTTGTCTATTGATCTTGTGTCTTGTGAAATCGGTAAACTTGCTTATAGCCCTAATATTCTTTTTTGTATATGCCTTAGGGTTTTCTGTATAGATGACCATGTCACGTATGAAACAAGATTATTTCAGTTATTTTGTCCCAAATTTATTTTTCTTGCTACACTGGGAAAAAAAAAAAAAAAAAAAAAGCTATATAAATGCTTATGACCTCCATCACAAGGTTGAATAGAAGTGGTAAGTTTGGACATCCTTGTCTTATTCCCATCTTCAGTAGGAAAGTATTCAGTGCTTCATTATTATATATGAGGTTAGCTGTAGATTTTTCTTAGTTGCCTTTATCAATTTGAGGAAGTACCAATCTTACTAATTGCTTAGGGTTCTAAATATAAATTGATGTTAAATTTTATCAAGTTATCAAGTTTTTCTCTATCTATTGAGATTATTATAAAGTTTTAACTTTGTCGTGTTTTGAGGTTTTTTGTTTTGTTTTGTTTTGAGATGGAACCTTGCTGTCACCTAGGCTGGAGTGCAGTGGCGCGATCTCAGCTCATTGCAACCTCTTCTCCAGGGTTCAAGCGATTCTACTGCCTCAGTCTCCCAATGAGCTGGGCTTACAGGTGTGCACCACCACAGCCAGCTAATTTTTGGATTTTTGATAGAAATGGGGTTTCACCATGTTGGCCTGGCTGGTCTTGAACTCCCGGCCTCAAGTGTTCCACTGTCTCGGCCTCTCAAAGTGCTGGGATTACAGCTGTGAGCTACCACTCCCGGCATTTAATGTTTTGATATCATAAAGTACACGGAATAACTTTCAAATTTGAATCAAACTTGCATTCTTAGGATAAATTTTACTTGGTCAAGATGTTTTAAATCATGTTATTTGTTATTAGTTGTTTAGTTTAGAATTTTCACGTGAATGTTCATGAGGAAAAAATAGCTGATAGTTTTCTTTTAAGGTCTGTATATTTGGTATCAGTAATGCTGACCTAATAAAATAATTTGGAAAGATATCTGTACTCTTCCAGTTCTAAAATGAGTTCATGCAGAATTGGTATTATTTCTTCCTTAAATATTTGGTAGATTTGTCCAGTGAAGCCACTTGGACCTGATGTTTTCTTTGTAAGACATTTTTGGGGGGTTACGGTTTCTTAAACAAAAAATTGTTAGTTTGTATCTTCCAAGGAATCTGGTAATTTTACCGAGTTGCTGAATTGGCTGGCACTAAATTGTTTATGTTTCCTTATTACCAATGGCCATAGAATTTATAGTGGTATTCCTTAATTTTGGTGACTTTCATAGTCTTTATTTTTTTCTTAATCCATCTGGCTAGAGTGTTCTTTCACTGTGAAATTTCTTCTTTGACTTATAGATTCTTAAGAAATGTATTGTTTAATTTCTAAGCATTGAAGATTTCTCAGGTATTATCTGTAAATTTATTATTATTTATTAAATTTGTAGCTTTGTTCTCTTTTGCTCAGAGAACATACTTTGAATGGTTTCAACATTTTGAATATGTTGAGATATACTTCATGAACCAAAATAAGGCCTATTTTGTGAATATCAAAGTTACACTTTAATGTTTATTCTTCTCTTTTGACTTTAGCATACTAAATGTCAATTAAGATAACTTGATTAGTTGTGTAGTTAAATATTCTATAATGTATTATTTGTTCACTTGTTTATACTGTCTATCAGTTCTTGAATACTCTATTTTGTTGATTTTTAAAAAATATTTTTCTCTTTTTACTTCAGTTTATAGAATTTTCATTGACCTTTCTTTCAGTTCACTATTCTTTTCTCAACCCTGTCAAGTGTCATGATAATCACATCAAAGGGATTTTTCATTTCTGACATCATGTTTTTCATCTTTAACATTTTCTATGGACTCTTTAATGAGGTTTCTATTTCTCTGTTAAAATTCACCATCTGTACATGAAGGTATTTTACTTTGTAGCTTTTCATCTTGCATTATTTAACATACTAATGATAAATAATTACATTAAATTAATGATATTAACATCCCAATCTATAATTTTCAACCTTTTGATTTTTCTCTGAGTCCATGATTTTTGTTATCTGTTTTGTTTGTTCTGTTTTGTCCTCTTAGCAATGTATTCTACTCCTATGCTTTGTTTTCTTGCAGAGATAGTCCTCAACTTACAATGGTATGACTTACAATTTTTTGACTTAACAGTGTGAAAGCAATGAGTATTATGTGTAAAAAAAAAAAAAAAAAAAAAAAAATTCAAACATTGTGTTTTGGCTCCAAATAATTTATAATAACTTTACTATAAAATAAGCTTTGTGTTAGACGACTTTGACCAACTATAGGCTAATGTAAGTGTTCTACATTTTAGGTAGGCTAGGCTAAGCTATAATATTCAGTAGGTTATGTATATTAAATGCATTTCTACTTACAATATTTCCAATTTATGATTGCTTTATCAGGGTGTAACCCTATTGTGTTAGTCAGGGAGCATCTGTATATCTCATTTTTTAATTGAATGTCAGATGTTATAATTAAAAGAATAGTAGATGCTAAGGTAAATAATATTTATGCTCAGAAATATGCACACCTGTTCTTTTTCTTGCTATTAGTAGAATCACTGTTGAGTGAATCAGTCTCAAGTTGAGCTGTGTTTGCATTTTTACTGTTACTACACTTATTGCAGTGATTTCCAATTTCCTCAATTTTAAGCTGCTACTTTTCTGTGCAGAATGTGATGTCTGAAATAGTGAGAGGTTTTTCTGAGTATTCATGTTATACCCCAAAAAGGCCCTATATAACTTTGCTATAGAAGTCTTTCTCTTCTCTTACCTATTCCGTAGAAATAGGCTGCTTTTTCTTCCTAGTCGTTACAAAAATAGTAGTATGACAATGAGCTTCTCAGTTCCCTGGTTCTCTTACGAAAATCCTCAGCTTCAGAGGTAGAGTTTTCTCAGAATTCTCACTCTTCACACAGTGATAGTAGAATTCTGCTCTATATGAGTGCAGGATCCTGAATGTAAGCAGATTGTTCTCTTACACTTCTCCTCCCCAATGCAGTAGCAGAACTCCATTGCATATTGCATATCGATTAGGGTGGGGCAAGGGGAAGGTCATCAGCGTGGGAGCAAATACGTGCAAGCAAGTTTCCTGTCCTTCGCCTAGTAGGTCATTCAAATTACATTGTCATAAACATAAACCAAAACGCAACCTTTACTTATGACAAATTTGGTAAAATAATGATAGGTGGATGACATGTTTAAAACAATTTGAGGTAAATTTCTAGTGCCTGAGCTCCTACATCACTTAAATTATCCTCAATTTTTTAAATGGTGTGCTCATTACAGTACTTGTTTCCTCAAAAAGCTTATGGAGTGTAATTTTTATAAACAATTAGTGCAATGAGGAGGAACAAAATCAGCCAACAATGCAATGTTTTCAAACACCAGCCTAATGAAAAAATCTCAATTTCATTGACAAAAATTCTGGAGGTATTAGAGTTTGCCTCATAAACTGAAGTTGAATGTACAGTGCCAACGAATAAATGAAATTCCCAGTTGATAGCAATTATCATAAGGGGAAAGGCCACGGTAATAGGTGCCAGTTGGCAAGTGGTATGTTAGTTGGCAGTCTCTGTCAATGCCACAGACTGGATCAATATCCTCACTGAACTATCATCTCACCTACAGAGGTGTTCTGTATACAACATGGTTGACACATTTTTATAAAAGTACTGAAAAGCTCTTTTCCTATGCCTATTCTGTGTCTATTCTGTAAAAACATCATACAAAATAAAGAGGATTTTGCTTCATTAAAATATATTTTATGTCTAGAAACACTGGCATGCTTTTTCAAATTTTATTGACATGTACAATGTTTTTTAAATGTGCATGTGTTACTACAAAAATAGGTTTGTCATTTAAAAAATATTTCTACTTTACTTACCCAGAAATCCTAGGCTAAATTCATGCCAAAATCTCAGGAGCAATCCCTTATTTTATTGAAGTTAAAAAAACATTGAGTTGCTAAACTACAGAGAGTAGTTACACTGTAACACAGTAACAGAAAGGCCTCCACAGGAGGAAGAATTTAAGAAACAAGTTGTCTGACTGAAATGCATAGGCTCTGAATGTAGAACAGCTGAGCTGCACCTTCCTAATATTGCCAGGCAGTTTCTGGAAAAGTGGGGAATACCCTAGAAGGAAGAACTTACTCCCTAGTGGGTAAACTGAACTCAACTCACTTGCTGAGCTCAAAAGAGACACTTTTACTGTGATGAACTGACATGTTTGATATAAAGCCCATAAACAGGAGAAACCTTTTTACTTTATAAGGAAGCATAAACATGCCATTCACAGACCATTCCATTCCGAAATGTGCTTAATGCTGACCATACTGCCTCTGAATCCAAACTTTACCTTTGGCTAATCCTCATTTCTGTTTTTTGTACCTGGAGATAAATGTAATAAACATTGGACAAGTTATTCATAGAAAGAGCTTGAAACTTAGTGTCATTATTTGTGGTTGCTTCCTGGATCTATGCATCCAAAATAATTATTAATATCAATTATAACTTTTATTAGACTAGTATTTTTTCTTTTATATTATTTTAACTTTTATATAGATCTATTATTACAGATAGATATTAACAATTCAAATATATATGTATATCAGATAAATTAGATTAAAATGGTTACAATATGTATAAAATATGATAATACTTTTTCTTAAAATGGTTATTCGCTTTTCTTAATTTTTTCTATGCATACAAAATCATCTATGCTATATAGTATTCTATAAAACAAAAAATGGTTGTATAAATTTTCTATATTTTTGCAACAAAATGTTCTATATTCTATACAACAAAAAATGGTTGTATGTTGTTTCATAAATTTTTTCACTCCACAGTGTGTTAAAAACATCTATCATGAAAATATTACACTTCCACAACATTTTTTTGTTGTTTACACAGTATTCCATTTCATGAGTGTTTTATATTTTGTTAAATAACTCCACATAATGAATTTTTGGTCAACAATGGACCACATTATGAGACAGTGATCCCAAAAGATTATAATGGAGCGGAAAAATTTCTATCACCTGACGATGTTGTAGCTGTCAAAATGCTGTAGCGCAATGCTTTACACAGGTGTTTGTGATGATGCTAGTGTAAACAAACCTACTCTACTGCCAGTCTTATAAAAGCATAAAACATAGAATCACGTACGTAATACTTGATAATTATAATGAAGTTCTAAGTTACTGGTTTCTGTATTTAGTTTACTACACTTTTAAGTGTTTTTTACAGTATACTCATTCGACTTATGAAAATAAAGTAAACCGTAGAATAGACTCAGGCAGGTCCTTTAAAAAGTCTTCCAGAAGAAGGTATGATTGTTATAAGAGATGACAGCTCCACTTGTATTTCCCCTGCAGACCTTCCAGTGAGACAAGATGTGGAGTTGGAAGACAATGATATTCAAGATCCTGGCCCTGGGTAGGCATTGTATAATGTGTGTGCTTGTGTCTTGATTTTTAACAAAAAAGTTTACAAATTAAAAAATAAATTTAACAAATTTAAAAATAGAACAAAGCTTATTGAATAAGAATATAAAGAATCAAAACCTTTTCGTGTAACTATGCAATATGTGTGTGTTTTAAGCAAAGTGTTATTACAAAGGAATCAAAAAGTTTAAAAAATAATCATCTGTAAAGTTAAAAGGTTAAAGTAAGCTAAGTGTAATTTATTAAGAAAATTTTTTAAAATAAATTTAGGATAGCCAAAGTCTAGTGTTTATAACATCTACAGTAGTGAACAGCAATGTCCTAAGTATTCACATTCACTCACCGCTCACTCACTCAACCAGAGCAACTTCCAGTTCTGCAAGCTCCATTTATGGTAAACACACTATACAGGTGTACTATTATTCACCTTTTATGTGGTATTTTCACTGTATTTTATCTGTGTTTAAATACAGAAATACGCACTGTTGTGTAACAATTGCCTATAGTTTTCAGTACAGGAACATGTTATACAGGTTTGAAACCTAGGAACAATGTATACAGTACTCTATACTATCTAGGTTTGTGTAAGTACTCTCTATGATGGTCTCATAATGACAAAATTAGCTGATGATGCATTTCTTAGAAAGTATTTCCATTGCTGAGTAACTGTGTGTGTGTGCATGTATGTGTATGTGTGTATATGAACCTGTCTTTCACTAAAGTTTTGTATACATAATTTCATCATTTTCTTTTTTTTTTAAATTATACTTGAAGTTCTAGGGTACATGTGCACAACGTACAGGTTTGTTACATATGTATACATGTGCCATGTTGGTGCACTGCACCCATTAACTCATCATTTACATTAGGTATATCTCCTAATGCTATCCCTCTCCCCTACCCCTTCCCCACAATAGGCCCTGGTGTGTGATATTCCCCTTCCTGTGTCCAAGTGATCTCATTGCTTAGTTCCCACCTATGAGTGAGAACATGTGGTGTTTGGTTTTCTGTTCTTGCGATAGTTTGCTGAGAATGATGGTTTCCAGCTGCATCCATGTCCCTACAAAGGACATGAACTCATCCTTTTTTATGGCTGCATAGTATTCATAGGGTGTATATGTGCCACATTTTCTTAATCCGGTCTGTCACTGATGGACATTTGGGTTGATTCCAAGTCTTTGCTATTGTGAATAGTGCTGCAATAAACATACGTGTATATGTGTCTTTATAGCAGTGTGATTTATAATCCTTTGGGTATATACCCAGTAATGGGATGGCTGGGTCAAGTGGTATTTCTAGTTCTAGATCCTTGAGGAATCACCACACTATCTTCCACAATGGTTGAACTAGTTTACAGTCCCACCAACAGTGTAAAAGTGTTTCTATTTCTCCACATCCTCTCCAACATCTATTGTTTCCTGACTTTTTAATGACTGCCATTCTAACTGGTGTGAGATGGTATCTCGTTGTGGTTTTGATTTGCATTTCTCTGATGGCGAGTGATGATGAGTATTTTTTCATGTGTCTGTTGGCTGTATGAATGTCTTCTTTTGAGAAGTGTTCATATCCTTTGCCCACTTTTTGATGGGGTTGTTTGTTTTTTTCTTGTAAATTTGTTTGAGTTCTTTGTAGGTTCTGGATATTAGCCCTTTGTCAGATGAGTAGGTTGCAAAAATTTTCTCCCATTCTGTAGGCTGCCTGTTCATTCTGATGGTAGTTTCTTTTGCTGTGCAGAAGCTCTTTAGTTTAATTAGATCCCATTTGTCAATTTTGGCTTTTGTTGCCATTGCTTTTGGTGTTTTAGATATGAAGTCCTTGCCCATGCCTATGTCCTGAATGGTATTGCCTAAGTTTTCTTCTAGGGTTTTTATGGTTTTAGGTCTAACATTTAAGTCTCTAATCCATCTTGAATTAATTTTCTTATAAGGAGTAAGCAAACGATCCAGTTTCAACTTTCTACTTGTGGCTAGCCAATTTTCTCAGCACCATTTATTAAATAGGGAATCCTTTCCCCATTTCTTGTTGTTGTCAGGTTTGTCAAAGATCAGATGGCTGTAGATGTGTGGGCCAGATCTGAGGGCTCTGTTCTGTTCCATTGGTCTATATCTCTGTTTTGGTACCAGTACCATGCTGTTTTGGTTACTGTAGCCCTGTAGTATAATTTCACCATTTTCTTGAGCTAAATTAATGAATTTTAAAAGGCATGCAAAATATAACTTGAAACTGTGGGTCTACATTCAAAATTCAAAGGTTACTAAAATGTTCTATTTATATGTGGATAATTATTTTTATCTTTTAAATTTTGTCCTTTTAATTATTTGTATTAAAGTTATTCTATATGTTTTCCTTCAAATGTAAATGTCTTATAAGCATGGACTATGTAAGTTTCTCCATTTATACTTAACTTGGTACCTGGTAAAAAGTAATTTACGCCAAACACTAAATGGTGGAAAGTATTCATTTCAGTGTCATTGACATATTTGTGAAATTAGTTTGATCATAAGAGAAACTTAATAAGTTATTGTTTTAAAAATCTGACTTAGGCCAGGCACGGTGGCTTATACCTGTAATCCCAGCACTTTGAAGGGTCGAGACAGGCGAATCACCTGAGGTCAGGAGTTCAAGACCAGCCTGGTCAACATGGTGAAACCCCGTCTCCACTGAAAATACAAAAAATTAGCCAGGCTTGGTAGTGGGCGCCTGTAGTCCCAGCTACTCAGGAGGCTGAGGCAGGAGAATGGCGTGAAGCTGGGAGGCAGAGCTTCCAGTGAGGCGAGATCGTGCCACCGCACTCCAGCCTGGGTAACAGAGCGAGATTCCGTCTCAAACAAAACAAAACAAAATCAGACTTAACTCTCCCATCTAGATTTGAATCAGTTAGTATCTTAAGATGTTTAAGATCTTAAAAAGTAAGCCAGGTAAGAAATAAACTTAGCTATTTAGCAGCTTGAAGAATAAGTTGTCTTGAACAGGCAACTATCCCAAATATACAAAAATCTTTATGATTTGACATTTCTGGCAATTTCCTTTTTAAAATATATCACATTTATTTTTTTTTTCTTGACAGCAAGCATAGTTAGAAAGATACATGCAGACTAAATTGCAATGGTGCATATAGTTTATCTTTAAATTTATTGAAATGTTTTAAATATCTATTGTATTTTTGATGTTAGATGTTTGGAAACGTTACTAGAATGAATAAGCTGTAGCTGTCAAAATCGTTGCAATTTAGGAGACAGTTAGGGAAAAATCACAAAACTATTGATACAAAGTAGAAATTAATAAAGAAGTAAAAAATATTACCTTGATGAGTCACAAAAAGAGTTTCATTTGAAAGATCAGAATAAATTTAAAAGAGAAAATAGCATTTATGAGAGTCTTGAAGAATGCATAGGATTCTGAGAAAAAACAAACAAACAAACAAAAAAACAGAGATAAGGTCACCAGATCAAATGTTGGTCTCCCAGTTAAAAGTGCTACATTTCAGAGAAACAACCAATATTACTGAAACATAAATATGCACTGTGCAATAAATAGGGCATACTTAGTGTGTTTTTAAACTTTTTATCTGAAATTAAAATTTTATTGGTGTTCTGTATTTTTATTTGCTAAACATGGTGACCTTTGAATGGAACAGTTACAGATACAGGAAACTATTATAAAATGTAAGAAGTTGGTGAAAGATGGTGATTGTTCTGAAAACAGCATGCCATTCGATGTGACCAACAAAGAGAAGCAATGCTGATAAGTGGATGGCATTGGAAGATCTGGGTTCAAGTCCAGATTTCCACATTGGCCTATACTTGCATGATGTTAGACAAGTTGTGAAACATCCCAGTTTTGTTATCCATTGATAAGGATATTTGTCACTATCCTCCCGATTTCATATAATTATGAATATTATGAGATGGGGATTCATGACCCTACTTGGAGGGTTATGAAAGTTATATATATATATATATTTTTTTTTTTTTTTCCTCCAAATGTGAATGTCCATGGTATAGGAACAGGGTAACATGTCCAAGCCCATGGTATAGGAACAGAGTACATTAATACATTAATGTAGAGTAGAATTTGATCTCTAAATTTAAAACAAGAGACATCAAATAAAGTTTATATTTAGCATAAGCAGAAGAGACAGTTAGAATCTTTGGCAAAGAGTGTGATACTGACCAATCAGAATAGATACAATAAAGAATCTAATTCTTTTCTTCATATTCACATGAGCCTGTCTTGTCATATACCTGGCTTTCTCTATAACGTAAAACTGCCAGAGATTAAATGCAAAATCAGGAGCAAGAAAAAAAAAAAGCTTGCAATTTACCATCGTAAGTAACAGTGCTCTGATTTTATCACGTCCCCAAAAGCTCTTCGCTGGATATCTTTTAAACAATACTTACAGTTTCACTTCCTAATTGCAAAAATATTACATATTTGTAGTGCAAAATTCAGAAATACAGAGAAGAAAAATGATATATGTGATTGATTGGATAAATAAAAATGCTATTTTATAAAATTAGCAATAGTTAAAAAAATTGGGACAAGACTTGACACCCTAACAGTGATGACAACAATAATATATTCACACACACACATGTGCACATACTAAGCTAAAACCTAAAAATAAATGGAAAATAACATTTTAGACAATCAATTTAATATACACAAAGGATAAGAATGGGAAATTCAAGGTAGAAATATAAATGATCAATAAATATATTCAAGGATGTTAAATCACAGTCAAAGATATTAAACACAAATGAAAATTTAAAAAACAATTTATCTTAAATTCAGCAAATATACAATGAAATAATCTTTGTTGTTAAATATATGGGGATATTGGCAGTACCTTCTCTTGGAGATAGGGTAAATTCAAATATCATTTATGGAGGATCACTTGAAGTACCTACAATAAAATTTGTTAAGTGCAAATTCAAATAGTTGATAATACAAAACTCCATTTCACAGAAAAATAAAAATGGTGTATGGACATATATATAAGGATATTCTCTGTTACATTACATGATATTTTGAACATATTAGATATAGTCTAAATTTCTATAATAACAAAATCACAAAATCAATTATAGTATCATAACATGAAGGTAATAGAGACTGATATATGGTTATACATGTATTTTGTTTAAAAGGTAATTATGAACTATTTTACATAAAAATAAAGTTGTATCTATTCATACATATATATCAAGATACATTGCATTATTATATGATATGTCCTAATGCTCATTATACATTGCATGAATACATATTGCATTATTATTTAAAAAATAAAAAGTATATACTTGTGTGTGGTTGTGTGAGAATGTGTCTGTTTGCATACGTAAACTGAAATTTCTTCTGGGGCTATAACATGAGGAAATGAGGCCCTAAAGTAGGGTAAAATCATGAGGATAAAAAGGGAAAGAAGCAGCTTCCGGACACAATGAAAACAGAGTCTTATAAAGGTGACATCTTTTCGGATGGACGTATGCACAGGGACAGAATATGAGAAAGAAGAGATTATCACAGATTTTTACAGAAACAAAGCTATCTGAGGTTGTAAAAGAGACTCTTCCATTGTGAAATACTGGTAAGTTTATATTAATATATATGTAGCTTGGAATTGATGAGTTTGTATCAGAGGAAAAAAAGGATTGAGAATAAAAGACTCATGAATTTATGGGTCACAGACTCAAGATAGTGAAAAGTTTGATGAAAACTAATCTGATTTACCATTACACACTGCTGCTCTCTCCCTGCAGGCAAAATTCAGATCTCACTGATAGGCT